>NC_056731.1:664801764-665066764 GCF_019279795.1 Protopterus annectens
GTTATATTCTGAGGGAGTTGATTCCATATTTTACCAATGGAATTAGAAAATATAGCATCTCCAGCTTTATTGTATGATTTAGTTATGGATACAAGGTACTTATTTGCAGAACGAAGTGTGGTTAGGTTCTTGTATGGAGAAATGAGGTATGCTAGGCTGGGAGTATTTTCGGGAAATGAAGGGCTTTATGAATGATGAGTAATTGTTGATACAATAGGTGGTTATTTAGTTCTAGCCAGTTTAGTTGTTTCAGGTTGTGACAATGGTGAGTTCTGAAGGGTGTAGCATTAATGAATCTGGCTATACTGTTATAACAGGTAGAGAGTTTGTTGATGTTATTTTTTAGAGTGTGGTAAATATAGCTGAAGCATAAAAAGTGGAAAGTAGGTGGGTTTGTGCAATAGTTTTCCTGGCTGCTGGGTTCAGGAAGGATCTAATTCTATAGAGTGTCCCAATTTTTTTTTAACAGCTTTAATAGAAGTGTTAATTTGTTCCTCAAAGTTCAGATGGTTATCAATGGTTACACCTAATAGCCGACTAGTTTTTCAGGGTTTATACAGGTGGCATTATTAGAGGAGATAGTAAAGAAAGGTGTAGGAGATTTATTAGTGGGAGTAAAGAGCAGTAGCTTTGTTTTTTTGGGGTTAAGGAGGAGGCAGTGCTGCATAAACCATATTTCAACATTATGGAAGGTTGTTTGGGTGATGGACTGGAGAGAGGAATATCTGAATCTGAGCAGATCAAAGTTGAGTCATCTGCATATTAGATGCAGGTTGCTTGTGGCACATTCAGATAAAGATCATTGATAAATAATGAGAAAGAAGGGTCCAAGGATAGAGCCTTGAACTCCGATATTTACAGGGAGTAAGGATGATAGGTTATTTTCCCAAAGCACTGCTTGTTGCCTGTTCTAGATAGCTTCTAAACCACTGTAAAGAGTGTGAGCTTAGAGGAAGGTTGTTCAGTTTTCAAGGCGTATGTTATGGTTAACCATATCAAAGGCTTTTGATAGGTCTATAAATAGTGCAGCAGAGAAATGGTTAATATTACGATTTTTATTGATAGAGTCAGCAAAGGAAAGTAGGGCAGTTGTAGTACTGTGGTGTGGCCTAAAACCATGTTGACAGTCGGCTAGAAGTTTGTTTTGAAGAAGGTAGTCAAGAAATTGTTTGTGTATGCACCTTTCCATTATCTTCGCTAATGGGAGAGTAAGGCAATAGGCGATAGTTGGATATTTCAGAGGAAGGGCCACCTTTATGAAGGGGAATTATATGAGAAATTTTCCAAATGGTAGGGATTTTCTTTTCAGAGATGGTTCTGTTTATCAGTATAGATATTGGGAGATAAATAGCTTTTGCAGCTATTTGTAAGAATTGATGGGAGTTTGTCTGCAGATGGAGTGCAAGGCTTTAGTTTAATAAAAGCTTATATATGATTGATGATGAGACAGGTTGGATTTGAAAGGCATTAGTAGAGGCTGTTGAGTTATTATGTGGGAGGCTATGGGTGTTGGTAGGGAGTTGGCTAGGGTAAGAATAGTTTCTGTAAAGTAGTTATTAAAGTCTGGGATTTGTATAGAGGAGTTAGGGTTTAATCCTGTAGGAGCAGGAGTAGGAGAATGCCCAGGTTTTAGAAGTTTATTAATGCCTGACCAAAATTTTGTGGGGTATTTTGAGTAGTATTTTGAAGATGAATATAAAATTCCTTTTTATCGCTAAGAGTGTATTTCTTGGTAGTATTTCTTAACTGTTTATATAGGAGATGATCAGCTGGAGATTTTGTAGCTCTCCATTTAGCCCAGATTTTATTTCTCAAGATCATTCTTTCTTTTGTTAGCTTAGATAGAGAGGGGGCAGTTTTGGCTCTTATCCTGGTGGTGTGAAAAGGAGCGTGATAGTCAAGGATCTGCAGAAATTTAGTGTTAAAATAAGAAACTGCTTCATTAAGTTCAAGGTTTGATAAAGGTGACCAGTCACATGCTTGTAATTCATTAAGGAAGTTATCAGGGTTGAAAAATCTTTTGAGCGGCATGTTTTAGTTTATGCTTATTAGGAATGTACAATTTTGTCTGATAACATAAGTAAGAATATGATCACTAATACTATCAGGAAGCGTCCCAGGAGTATAGTTGTTAGGGGTATTATTTATTAGAATCCAATCTAGAATTGTTTCTTTCATGTTAGGTTTATGGATTCTAGTTGTAGTTGTAATCAATTGAGAGTAACCATGGAGATTAATATGGTTAGTAGGTTTTGGGCTATACAGGTATTCCAATCAATGTTAAAATCACCAAGTATAATGGTTTCTTGGGGTAGTAGTTTAGTAAGAGAACAGAGTAAGTTTTCTAAGATTAGGAGTATTATTACCAGGGGAAGATACATGCAAATTATATAGATAGCTTTGTTGTCATTAATCTGTAGTTTGACTGATAAAATTTCAGATTTGGGGCCTGATAATGGAAGTTCCTTGAACTGTGTAATTTGTAGGTGAGATTTAAAGAGAATGGCTATCCATACTTTTTCTTAGTTCGGTCATTTCTAAGTATGTTGTAGCCAGGAGGGTGATTTCATGGTCAGGAGTAGAGCTTTTAGCCAAGTTTCTGTTATACATAATGTATCAAATGAATGCAAGTCAAGGTGAGCATGAAGATGGTGAATTTTGTTATTAATACTTCTGATGTTAATATGAGCTATAAAAAGGGAATTGGTTGCTCTAGTTCCTTCAACACTAGGGGGAGAAGAGTTAATATTATGGGTAGAGTTGCTTAGGGTAGAGGGTCCAGGATTAGGATGAATGTCGCCATGTGAGAGGAGTTGAAGATGGTATTGAGATAGTATTCAGTAAAAAGCATTGAAATGGCCTATGTAGTAGTGAATAAATGTTATATATATATATATATATATATATATATATATATATATATATATATATAAGAAAGTGAAATGGTTATGCATACTGATGGATGCATAAGTAACATATCTTAAGCAATGTGAAGCACTACTAAGCAAATTTTACCAGTATTAAGCATATTTAAATATAATTGCTCGTAGCTAAGCACTACTTTAACTAGTGCAATAGCTTTGTGCGGAGCTGCACATCGTGCAAATGAGCTCAAACAGAAGATATTTGCGCGTAGCTGCGCACTGTGCTAGCCAGTGCAACGTCAGGCAACAGTGGGCAATGTAGAGCAATGTAGAGCAACATCGGGCAATGTAGAGCAATGTAGAGCAATGTCGGGCAACATAGAGAAACATCGGGCAAAGCTGAGCAAAGTCGGTAAAACACAGCCACACCTCCTAACTGGTCTGGCCAGTAGTAAAATAAAAAGCAATGACAGGCCTCAAACCCGGGTTACTGTGCACCATAATCACAGTACTGAACCACTAAGCCATGACAGCTTTTCATAAGCATTCACATTCAACACACACATACATATCAATGGAAGTTTACTCATTGCTAAGCAGGTGTGCCTTCAGCTGAGTTTTTTCAAAACTGGCCAATCACAAATAAGTGCGGGAAATGATGCATATTTAAGCTCCATAGGCAGGAATACTTGCCATAACTGGTTCTAGCTCCCATCTGTAGGCAGCAAGGGCCGGTGCTGGAGAGGGCTCTTGTTTTCAAGCGCAACATTGGGGCATTGAGGAGTCAAAAGTAATGGTTTGGCTCCTTGTCCATAATCATGAGGATAGACTCCTGCGGGGCCAGTACCAGGGCACCCAATACAAAGCGGAAGCCTGGGACCATCTAGCTCATGAACTCACCAGTGCCACAAGTGTCCCTCGGACTGGTGAGCAGGTCAGACACCACCATGCAGACCTGAAGAGATGCAAGGTGGATCAACTGGACCAATGGATCCAAGAGGCTCGTGAGATGGAAAATGCCCCACTACTGAGCAAGTAGCCATGGAATTAAGTATGTAAGAATTGCTATTCTAGTGTATACTATGGATAGGTATGTCTCAATATCACTTCATTTACTTCACAGCTGCAGGTGTCCATGCTGCGGATCAGCAAGCCTATGCAGATAGGCTGTTAAGGCTGCACCACCAGGCAGGTTAGTAATTATCCTGCTTGTACTGTTATGTAAAATAAATGAGAGAGCCTGAAAAAAGTGTTTTAACACAATAAATAAAGGTATAACAATTCTCTAATAATTATTCTGCATGTACTGTTATATAAAATAAATGAGAGAGCCTCTAGAAAAGTGTTTTAAGTCATTAATAAAGGTATAATTCCTGGAGTGTGTCTGTGTCATTTTCTTTGATATGTTGTTGTACTCTTGCATTACAGAAATAGTAGTGTTGTATCAAGCGCTGTTAACACACAGTTGGGTAGGCCCATATAAAGTGGATGAAGGGAGTGCCAGTAGCTTTTAAGCATATTTACAGTCCTCAACTGTTGGTTCATGCCCAGCATGTACAGATTAATCTGGCACATGAGTTGCTTGGTATTGTGTTGCCCAGAAATGTCATTGTGCTGGCAGAAATGTAGGGAGCTGTTAACATATAACTGATAATTTCACCTAAACATATCTAGATATGTATAGGAAAGTAGAGCTGTCAGTGTACCATCTTAGCAGGAGTGTGTCAGAGCAACTCACAAAATATGTAGCAGTAACATCTGCATCCCGGACAGTTTGTATGTCAGATACAGCCCATGTATATAAAGATCTAGCAAAATCCATTTCACGATTTAAGGACAATTGTGTAGTGTAATAATACATGTAGGGGACATATAACTGCAGTTAATAGGAATGTAGTGTAAACTAGAAGGATATATAAGTTGTTAATGGAGCTATTGTTTTCCACCCTACTGTATGTGCATAAAAAAATGCAATTCCACACCTTAATGGGTATGTCTAATCTCAAAACATTTGTTTGGACATATGTCCTATTGGTTTATAAATATCTGCATTTATTTTGATGCATGTGCCCTGTTCAAATACCACAATATTGGTGGCCTGTTGCCATCAATTAAACCTGCATGCTGTTGTAATGTCCACTATTGTTCTATATATGCATGTGTCATGTTTGCTGTTCAACTGTTGGAACTCTGGTGTGTTGGGTTAATGGGAATACTTCTGCATGCTGTTATAACTAATTGGGAATGCTGTTGACTGTTACTAACCCATATTTTCATTAAATCCTCCTAAACATAGAATGTATGGGAAGGCCTGTCCCAGCGGACCCACCTGTTCCACCTCAGCTGGCGATGGCACCTGGCACCAGCAGGTCTGGTACCCAGCCCGGGACCTCCCCCTCCATTGGCTCTGTGCCACCTTTGCGTGGAAGCACTGCAGGGGATGGGGCTCACCCCCCCCGGTGCATGCATGGGCAGAGGAGGGCCACCTATCACCCTCTGAATGGTCCGGGCTGTGGTGCATAGGGAGATCGAGCGTTCTGTCGCTGATCCTCTATGCCACCTTCAGGCACGAGTGGCGCAACTCATGGGTGAGCCTGCCCCTCCTACACAGCTCCCAGCACAGCCACCCTCTGGGCTGTGAAGGTGCAGTGGTGACTGCCCATGGGTGGGGATCTCAGTTCCACTGTTGCCATCTGTGGGCTCATGAGCTTGCGATTTCCAAACATCCTTCCCCATCAATGGTGTTCACCCACCACATGTGTCATATTCCGCCCCTATATGCATCTTGTTTGTCTTGTCTGTTTACCTCCCCAACCTACCTCCCCAAATATACCTACTTCCCCTACCCCACATTCCACTCTCACCTGAAAAGAAAGGGAAATCTGCTCCCAAAAAAAATTATGCCCCATACATAGCTGCCCATTTTGCACACATGTCCGCTGGACACATAAACTGTCCTCACCCCTCTCACAGGGGTTGAAGGTTTCATATTTCCCTCCAAATTTATTGCATATGCACAGCTGTTGCTGTTAAAGAAATGGACAGCTATGGACCTTCCCTACACCAGTCCTGCACATTCTGAGCTATTTTCCCTACTGTCTTTCCCTTTTTGTGCCCCTTTTTCACCACTTTCCTAACTCCCCATTTTCTTTTCTTTCAAAGAAATGAGCGCGGGGGTTAGTGGGAGTAAGCACTATTAAGCAGTAGTTAGCAGGTTTGCGCGAGTGTGCACCTGTGTGCGCTTAGCTAAGCATCGCGCAAACCCATGCAAACCCGCTTACAACTGCTTAAAAGTGCCTTAGTCACTCTGTATGTCAGGGCCCTTGTTCTGCTCAGCAGCAAAATAAAACACCTGTCAGTCTCGAACCCCAGACCTTGTACACACTAGACCGCATGAAGTACCATGAAGCCACAAAAGACATACAACAAGTTGGTGCTGAAATAAATATGTCATGTATCAGAATGAGTGTATGTAAAGGAAAAATAGGAATGCCATAACACAAATCTTGTTCTGTGGATCTTTACCAGCAGTTGTTGTGGAATTGCATTACATGACTGTGAAAAGAGAACCATCCATTCTAGCAAGAAATAATGTTACAGCAGCACTTTACAACCCCCACACAGTATCATAGCAGGACAAACACTGGCATATCTGATTAGGGCAGAGGCCATACTTCCCAAATGTGACTAATTTTCAGGGATGTCCCTGATTTTGAAACAAATTCTAGCTGTGTCCCTCTGAATCCCTCTGAAAAGTACTGACGTTAGGCAGAAAGGTGGGGAATTACACTTAATGAATAATGACAATAAGTAAGAGTTAGACACTGCTTGTACTTCAGAAAAGGTGTATTAATCCATATGCTCTGGTTCTCTCAAAGTCTCAACTTAATGTCTCTAATATTTTAAAGGTTTACCTCACTTTTACATACTTTTCCCTGAGTCTGTTCAAATATGTACCTGAGTGTTTGAGAGGCCTGGCAGAGGCAGAAACACACAGGCATATCAGCTTTGGAAGGAGTTCCAGAAGCATACCCTTATGTAGGAGTACAACACTGAAATACCAGGGGATGTAGCCATGTACTGGTAGCAACCAACTGTGACAATGCCATTTTTGCAGTGCTGAAAAGACTGGTGTGGTGCACAGACAAAGAATAACAGGCTAACCTCTGGCTACAATCTGGATAGGTCCACAGTTGGGAGCTATGCAGACAGACTACTTGCTTTGATAAACTAACAGGTACACAGCAACCTAAGTCCAGCAAGATAAAATTCACACAATAATACATAATGCTCTCTGTACTTCTGCACCCCTACCCAAATGTACAATATATGTGTTTGTTCAGGGTCTACCAAGGATGTAGGTAGGCATACTAAGTACTGAAATTTGTCGAGTTTCCTTGAGCAGCCTGTGCTGTCAACACTAAAAAAGCACAAACTGTTCAGAAGTGAGTAAATTACTATTCACAGTATAGCAGTTCACAAACAGTTCATGTGCCAAAAGAATACATCTCAATAACTACTTTTGTATGGCAGTTAATTGTATAATTAGAAAAGAAAGTACATACTCTCATGTATCTTGTGTTAGCATTTGGAGGGGTGGATACAATTCTACACTGACAAGTGTGTACTGAAAGCAGCAACATTCATGTCTGAGTACAACATTCAAATCACTGGCTGCACCCCTGGCTTCAGATATAAGAACTATACCAACCTTCTGACTTAAACAACGATGTCCACAGCAAACAGGCATAATCCCCATTTTGGAAAGCTGAAAGGGCTATGCCTGCCTGAGTTAGCAATTTATAGCATTGGGTTGCTATGACAGTGATTACTGCAATTACCACACAGCAGGCTGCATGCAATTAGCAAATTGTGGCCACCAATTGGTGCAGAGGCCATCACAGGCACATGTGCAAATACCCATAAAAGCAGGCTGTAATTGCTGCCCGCAAACTCAATCACTCTATTGCAGAGACTGAGAAAGGGAGAGAGAGAGAGAGAGACAGAGAGACAGAGTAAGAGAGAGAGAGAGAGAGAGACAGAGAAAAGCAAAAGGAAAACAGAAAATAAATAATACTAACTCATACAAAGGAAAGGTATCTAACAGATATGTATTTACTGGCATATAGTAGATGTTTGTGAAGAGTACTCTACATAATGTGAACCATTCATATGTGGCAGCAGTACGTATCTGTGCACAGATGTCCTGCTTATCTACTGCCATGGACAATTCAGTGTGTAGCTGTGTGCAGTGGGACATAACTGTGAAATATGTAGCTCAGCATTAAATGTCAAACATCTGATCCATGTTATCTGTATTCTGTACAGTAGAGTGGACAATGGCTGTTTGGGGGATTAGCGCAGACATTTATATAAACATGGTTGTGACAGAGTAACACATGCATGATAGTCATATTAAGGTTTAGCTTAACATTGGCAACTGCTGTACCAGGCTAGTATGCTAATCTAGCATTTGTAGCTATATATACCACCTCTAATGTTACTGTGTGTTCACATGTGACACCTGTTCATGCTGCAGCAAGGCCCAACAGTTCAGCTGTGAGGTCCAGGGACTTACAACAGTGTGGACCTTGTGTGTGTATGGCACACACATACGGAGAGATATATATGTGTCATATATATTAACATCTGTATATGTGCATAGAGCAAGGGACATATTACAACTGTTTGTGAAGGGTGGACATATATATGTTGGTGAAGGTTGTTATGTGCATATTTGTATGTAGGTTTTAGTCTGTGACAAACAGGACAGCATACAGTGTTGGTATATGACATGTGGTTAAACACTGTGTGTGTTTTGTTCAGTTTTCAATGTTGCAGCCAGTGAGGCCTGCTAAAGCTACCTGGGCTGAGAACACTTTCAATGTATTTCTCACAAGACTGTGCGATATTATTACATTACTGCACACCTCACATCCTTTATATAATTGATATTCCCACCATGAAAGGTGGACTGTATATGTGCCTGTATGTATATGTATATGTACACCAATGGATGTGTATATGTATGTATATATATATATATATATATATATATATATATATATATATATATAGTCATACATACCCACATCTACTTGTTGCAATAGATTCTATGTAAAGTTGACTGAGCGTGATGGTCAGTGTGTTGGTGAATGTGTCAAAGATGTGTATTTGTGGGATAGCTTAGTGGGAAACTGTTTCTGTCATGGTATTATGTGTCCTTGCTTTGATCCCAGCAAAAGCTGTGTATGCTGTTGCTAGGCAGATAAAGCACTATGGCATACAGTCTGATGTAGTCCCCTGGTGTTAACTGGGGTGTGTCATTAGAGGCTAAAGCACTACATGTATGCTTATTGATTGTTACTGATGTTGAATCCAAATTCTGTATGAACTGTAGTACTACTTGAAGCTGTAGGCCTAAACAGCAAAGTATGGTGTATGTCCACCTTGCTTGGAACCACTGTTTTGTGTGGCCCCTTTAGTCCTCACAGATTACATTCCTCAGGCTTAAGGTTTTGTAAATACTGGCACACAGTACTGTATGGTACACACGTAATGCTTATCTGGGTTGCCATACCTTTGTGTCTTGTAATTATGTCTGATGTGTGTGTGGGTATGCCTGTAACATGTCCTCTGTCATATATGTGTTACAAGATATAACTGCGTATCTAGCAACATTTATAGTTTACTACAGCAGTATGCCACCTATATCCAGAATTGTGCACATATTTTGGCCACGGGTTTGCCATCAACAAGTTGTGTGGTATAATGGTAATACTGTAACTGGACTTTACAAACATTGTGATGGGTGACATATTTCTTTATGCATTCGCTTGATCTACACCTTCTGTGGCTAGGTGGTGCATTGTGTCACATACAGTGTGCCATGTACTGTTGTATAGTCTTATATAGTGATTTTATTTTGTTGCTGTGCAGAACATGGTTTATTATATAGAGCATGCTAGGCACTTCCAAGCAGTTGTGGGGTGAGCACTGATAAGTGGTATTGAAGGTGTTTAATCTCAGTCAGCTAATAGGTTGCTATATATGGCAGTTCAGTGATATCTGTACTGTATAAAGTGTGCCATATGACTTGCTCAGACATATTTTTTATTTGTCTTTCAGGGATCATGGCCCACCATTGTAATCCCAGCTACAGTAGTGCTGAGGATGACATTATTACCAGCTGTCTGATTCAACACTACAGCCTACTATTCTCGAGAACCAGCCAAGACCAGCATGAGCATACTGCACTGTGGCAAGATGTTGTCCAGAGGGTAAATGACATAGGCATGCATAACCGGACATATGAGCAGGTACGCCATCACTGCAGTGATTTACTGAGACATGTCCATCAGCGTGCTTCTGATGTCCATAGACAACAGCTTGCAACAGGTGGTGGGGTTAACATCCACCCCCCCTCACCATAGTGGAGGAGCTGTTCCTGGGCCTGGTGGCACCTGCTCATCAACATCAACAGCAGACATTTACCTTGATGGAGGTTGGGGCCACCCAGTAAGAACACATGGAGCGTGCAGGTAACATGGCATATCTGTAGACTACTGTTACCTCTATTGGTAGATCATGCATATGTGAGATGTGTACTGTGTAGTTAGAATATGTGGAGCCTGTTGTTGTGCATTACTGATCATTTGGAACATAATCACCAGTGTTTATTCCAGTTGTGTATTGTCTGCCCATGCGCCACTTGGCTGATGTGTGTAGGTTTGTCAGCATGTGTTATAGAGTGGACAGTAAGTGTGGGATGTGTGCAGCACAGATTTGCAGGTGTACATTTATGAACATGGTTGAGGTGCACTGTCTGCATGCACGTGCATATTGGACACATGGGCAGGGTGACATGCCCTATATTAGACAGTGTTAACACTCCATAGTTTCTACTGGAGGCCAGTATGCATTGTACTACACACATTTTGGAACTTGAGTACACGTGTGTGTATGACACGGTTTGACACTGTGCTGTGGGTGATACTCTTACTATCTGTCATTGGTTTGCATTCTGGTAGTATACATAACCTCAACAGCCTGACCATAAACAATTGTTAGATGATGTCTTGCCAACTGACACACAGATGTAGGATGCACAGTAACATTTGCAGCCTTCAAGTACTATTCTATGCCAGTAACCAGTGGTATTCACCTGCACTCAGTCCTGGGACCACTCCTGTTTGGCATATAGCTTTCTTAGGTACAAGCAAACACAGTAGAGATATGTCTGGCCACATTTGGCAATCCATACTGTGGACTATAATGCATTTTCCAGATGACACACACATCCTCCAAAAGGGTATCATACAGACAGATACCTGGTGTCAAACCCATGCTGTAAAGCTATAAGCCAAATAAAGCATAGTCATCCACTTTTACAAAACATAGTATCCCCAGAGTACCACATAGGTAGTAGCCCCCAAAATGTTGAACAGGTACCGATGTATACATAGAGCCATGTGTTACATCATCTCTCCTTTGATAATCACATTTCCAAAGGTATTTTGAAATCCCTTGGTGAATCACATAAGCAATAAGGGGTCTGCATGCATATCCACAAAGGTTGTTGTACACCTATAATGAATAGCCATCATTGACAGACTTTGCTGCGTTTGAACAGGTCTGAAATATACCTCAAGCATAAACCCTCACTCACACTATTCAATAGAAACCGTAATGAGTGTGTGTGACATGGATGACCTAGGCCAGGGATCACTGCAGTGGCTGGGCTTGTCACAAGCATACAGATGTGACCTAAGGTCTGGAAAGCGGCAGCACACTCTGGCAAAGATAACAGATGTGTTCATGGAGAAAGCAGGGTTCCCACCTATGAAATAATTGAGGTCACATGTCCGTATATATATTTGCCACACAGCTACCTGACGTGCAATGCACATACTGTTGTCATTGTGATATGTCATACAGTAGTAAAAGCAAAACCCACAACACATTGACCAACTATGTCACACACATAGAGCACACACACGCACTCACCAAGTGTAGGATTCAAACCCCTACCTAACTAGGTTATGATATTAGAAGTACCCATTAACATGATGTGCTATATACATTACTGAGAGCTCTCCTTTCCACAGGTATATTTGTCGGATGGTGACATCATCAGACTTGACAAGGATGAGTATACCACTTTTAAGGTGTTTCAGTACTCTTCAAAAAGATTGCTCCTCTCCAAGAAGACACACACACTCACAGCTGGCAAGTGCAGGATTCAAACCCCTACCTAACTACTTTAGGATACTAGAGGAGTATGCATTAACACAACACACTAGACACATTACTGGGAGCTCTCTTTTCCACAGGTATATTTGTAGGATGGTGACATCATCAGACTTGACAAAGATAAGTATACCACTTTTATGGTGTTTTAGTAGTCTCCAAAAAGGTTGCTCATCTCAAAGGAGATGCACACACTCTTATACAGCTGTCAAGTGCAGTATTCAAACCCCTGCCTAACTATTTTATGACACTAGAGAAGTACGCATTAACACGACGTACTAGACACATTACTGGAAGTTCTCTTTTCCACAGGTATATTTGTAGGATGGTGACATCATCAGACTTGACAAAGATAAGTATACCACTTTTATGGTATTTTAGTAGTCTCCAAAAAGGTTGCTCCTCTCAAAGGAGATACACACACTCTTATACAGCTGTCAAGTGCAGTATTCAAACCCCTGCCTAACTATTTTATGATACTAGAGAAGTACGCATTAACACGACGTACTAGACAGATTACTGGAAGTTTTCTTTTCCACAGGTAAATTTGTAAGATGGTGACATCATCAGACTTGACAAAGATAAGTATACTACTTTTAAGGTGTTTTAAGTAGTCTCCAAAAAGGTGTCTCTTTCTCAAGGAGATACACACACACACTCTCATACAGCTGTTAAGTGCAGGATTCAAACCCTTATCTAACTACTTTATGATACTCGAGAAGTACGCATTAATATGATGCACTAGACACATTACTAGGCGCTCTTTTTTTCCACAGGTATATTTGTAGGATGGTGGCATCATCAGACTTGACAACGATAAGTATACCACTTTTAACGTGTTTTAGTAGTCTCCAAAAAGGTTGCTCTTCTCCAAAGAGATACACACACTCATATAATTGTCAAGTCCAGGATTCAAACCCCTACCTAATTGCTTTATAATACTAGAGAAGTATGCATTAACACAACATGCTGGACACATTACTGGTCATTCTCTTTTCCACAGGTATATTTGTAGGATGGTGACATCATCAGACTTGACAAGGATGGGTATACCACTTTTAAGGTGTTGTAGTAGTCTCCAAAAAGGTTGCTCCTCTACAAGGAGATAAAACACACACTCTCACATACAGTTGTCAAGTGCAGGATTCAAACCCCTATCTAGCTACTTTATGAAACTAGAGCAGTATCTGCATTTACACAACACACTATACACATTACTAGGAGTTCTTCCTTCCACAGGTATATTTGTAGGATGGTGACATCATCAGACTAGACAAAGTGGGTTACATTAGGTGACATTAGGTGGGCTACATAGAAGGAATTTCTAAACACTTTGGCAATGTGATCATCAAAGGAGAGCTTACTATCTACCTGGGTCCCCAGGGCCATAATTACATTATCTGTACGTACTGGATAACCACCTATGTGGTAATTTGTGTGCACTTTGTTTTATCCAAAGGGGATGACTATGCATTCTTTGGCATTCTGCTTGAGGGCATTGTTTTGACACCAGGTATCTGTCTCTGTAAGACTCCTCTGGAGGATGTCTGTGTCAGCCGTAGAGTCGATTATGGACCACAGTTAACAGTCATCTGCAAACCTGTTCAGCCATACTCCTCCCGTGCTTGCCTGTACCTCTGAACAGCATCTACTGAACAGGTGGGGTCCCAGGAACAAGACCTGTGGGATGCCATTTGTGACTGGTTTAGAGTCGGACATGGCACCCGCATCTCTGAACATGTGTGTTTGATCTGTGAGCCAGTTGGCTACCCATCCTGTGACATAGCTGTTAATGTTCAAGCTGGTAAGCTTGTCCATGATACCAGAGTGGGGAATGGTGTCGAAAGGCCTTAGTGAGGTCCAGGTGGGCTGTGTGGACTACTTTCACCTCCATCTATGTCCTTGATAACTGTTCCAAATAGGTGAAATAGGTTTAGGAGGCAGGATCTGCCTTTAACAAAGCCAAGTTGGGTAGAGTCTAGTGTCTGGAGGTCCCCAATGTCTCTGTTTATGGGTTCCATGATAATTTGCTCCATAGCTCTGCAGACCTGGCTGAGTAGGCCTATAGGGCAATGGTTTCCTGGGTCTGTTGTGGCACCCCCTTTGTGGAGCTGGATGATTGTTGCTGTATGCCATTCTTTGGGTACATAGCCTGTGGTAAGGTTGAGTCTGGACAGTGAATGTAGGTGAGGGTGTAGTTCCTCTTGGGGCTGGTGTAAGTCGCAGCCTGGGACACCATCCAGTCTCATTGATGCTGTGTTCTTAGCTTTCGAGAGGGCTGTTTTTACCCATGTACCCTGTTTTTATCCATGAAGTCTGGGGCTCTGCATTCTTCTGGGATGGACACAGGCCCTTTTGGGTGTGATGGGGGGGGGGGGGGGTTTGCACTGAACTTGTCCCCCAGGATGTGGGCAATGTAAGTTGGTTCAGTGTATTTTTTGCCATTTTGCAGTAGCTGACAGCATATTTGAGAGTTACCACCTAAATGTTTGGTATAGCTAATGAAGGCTTTGTGGTTGTTATTCTTACATTCCTTGGCAATTTGTCTTTAGAAACTAGCCTTGGATTATTTTATGAGCGATCATTGTTTCTTCCTAATAATGATCAGTGATGCCTTTCTTTTTGTGAAGTTTGCTCTATCATGTGTTTGTTTCCTTCTTCTGTTGTATAGCTTATTTATGGGCGACGACCATCAGATTGGTTTCTTATTTTTGGAGGAGTGCATCTTGGTTTTATTTGGGATGTCTCGATCCATGCATCCCTGTAGATGCTCATAGAATGCACTTGTAAATGGTTTGGCAGATTGTATAGCATTATCCTATAGCAAGGGGGCTTTGGAACTTTCCACTTTGGTATTGGGAAGTGTGCAGTTTGCTTTTGAAAATGTCTTCACAGTGGTTTCCTTGACTGGGGGGGGATGTGGATGTCCAGTGTGATTACTTTATGATCTGATATTACCAGGGAGGGGTTATCTCTGTTGTGGAACACTGGTACCCCATGCTGGTGATGATCAGGTCAAGTATGTTGTCACCTCTAGTGGGCGTGGTGACCAGCTGTTCCAGGGCATTTGAGTTTTTAAACTCTAGGAAACATTGGGCAAAGGACGTTGTACATGAGTAATTCTCCCACTCAGTGTTTGGGTAGTTGTAATCTCCTCATATAATGGTGTTTGATAGGACCTTTATATTTTCCACTGTTCTCAGGAATACTGAGTGAGGTTCCTGAAACAAGGTAGGTGATCTGTAGCAGGCTACAATCTGATAAGCAGCTTTGCCCAATGTTAGTTGCACTTGCATGGTCTCCAAGGCCTCATGCTGTGCCACTAACCTGAAGTTGTGGGTATCCATAAGGTAAATGGATACACCCCTTCCTTTTTTATTTCACTCTGGGTTTTGGGGCCGAAGATCAGAGTGATTGTGAGTGTTTTACATGGAGCATGTCCAACAGCTCTGTGTTTGACATAGCTTTGTATGTTAGGCAGAGATCACCTCTGAGTAGGCGATATGCAAGAGAGTACAGCTGGAGCATTTTGAGACGGTCTGTGTATGGCATGTATTTCAGGCCACTAATGCTCTTTGTGAGGTATTTCTGCAGGCTTTCCAGTTGTTGTAGATGTCTTGTGAGGTACATAGCAAAAGGGGCATTGTATTCTATTATGGATCTAGTAAGTGATGAGTAGAGGGGAACAATGTCCTCTTCTATTCTGCATGAGACACCTTTTGTGATGAGGTGTGCCACGTAGAAGGATTTCCTGACTACTGTGGGGATGTGATTATCACAGGTGTGTCCACTGACCACCTGTGACCCAAGGTCTCTTATCACACTTTCAGTGTTAAGGATACTACCGCCTATGTTGTAGTTCATGGCTACAGAGTTTTTACCAAAGGGGATGACAATGCACTTATTGGTATTGAGCTTGAGGCCATGGCTTTGACACCAGGCATCTGTCTCAGTGAGGCCCTTTTGTAGGATGTCCACATCTTTAGTATTTACAATTATGGCTCCTAGTTTGCAGTCATCTGGAAACTTCATTAGCCACAGACCTTCCATGTTAAAGTTTACTTCAGGGAAGTAGATACAAAACAGGAAAGGACCCAGGACTGAACCCTGTGGTACTGCACTTGTCACTGGTTCAAAGTCATACTTGGAGTCTGCTACTTTCACAGTGTGTGTTCTGTCAGTGAGCCAGTTGGCAACCCATCTTGTGACATAGCAATTTATACCTAGTTTAGTGGGTTTATCTATAATTCCAGAGTGGGGGATGGTGTTGAAAGCCATGGCAAGATCTGCATAGGCTGTGCGAACCACCTTACCCTTGTCTACGGTTCTGGTGACTGCTTCAATGTCGTCTCTCAGGTTTAGGAGACATGATCTGCATTTTACAAACCCGACATGGTTGTGGTCCAGAGTTTGGAGATTACCAATGTCTTTTTTTATGCGTTGTATGATGATACATTCTATGGCCTTGCAGAGCAGGCTCATCAGGCTAATGGGGCGCTAGTTCCTGGGGTCCGTGGTGTCTCCACCCTTGTGTAGTGGGATAACCGTCGCTGTGCACCATTCAGCAGGCACAAAGCCTGAGGTGAGGCTATGACTGAACATGGTACATCGGTGTGGTGCCTGTTTGTTCTGTAGTTTGTGTAGAACACAGCCTGGGAAGTTATCTGGTCCCATGGATGCTGTGATACTGGCTTTGGAGAGTGTTTTTACCTGTGCAGCCGTGATGACAGCAACTTTGCAGTCTTCCGTTATAGAGATGTGCTCTTTCATGGGTGAGAGGGGGGTAAAGTTAGCACTGATCCTTTCTGCCAGGATGTTGACAATATCAGTTGGGTCTGTATATTTAGTGCCATTGAGCTGTAACTCAGAGCAGATCTGAGTGTTGCCATGACATGGACCTGTCTGTTGGGCAGATATCTCCTAAGTAGGCAGTATGCAACAGAGTACAGATTGAGTTAAATTCAGTCTTGTTGCATGGAGCAACTGTTTGAGGCCAGTAATCCTCTTGTTGAGGTACTTCAGTGATCTTTCCAGCTGCTGCAGGTGCCTAGTCAGATTCATCACAAGTGTATTGTGGTACTCTCTGATGGGTCTGATGACTGATGAGTACAGGGAACCTCCTTTGACCTACATGCAAAGACCTTGGCAGTTTGTGGGAACACATAGCATGATTGTCTGACCACTTTGTGAATCTGTTTCTGGAACTAGAGATGACTATCCACATGTGTCCATAGATCCCTTATTATCACCTCCATATTTAGGGTGTTGGCACCTATGTGGTATTTGTATGACTGTAGCTCGAGGCCATACTTTTGACACCACATCTGTCTGACTGAGACCCTTTTTAAGGATGTCTCTGTTGTCCCAAACATCGATTATGACAATTTTTTTGCAGTCATCCACAAACTTTGCTAAACATAGCCCTCGTGCGTTTGACTGTATTTCTGAAAAGTATACACCAGACAGGAGGGGTCCCAGGACTGAGCCATGGGGGACAGCAGTTGTTACCAACTTGAACAGGAGACCACAATTCTTACCTTGTGTGATCTATTTGTGCCCCAGTTGGCAATCCAACAGATGACATACATATTTATGCACAGGTTGTTGATTTTGTGGATACGACATGTGTCTGGGATGTTGGAAAAGGGCTTTTCAAGTTCTATGTGGGATGTGTGTAGCTCATCTCATTGATGTATGTCCTGGGTGACTGCCTTCAAAACAGTCTAGCAGGTTTGGGAACCATGGTCTGCCCCTGACCAAACCAAAATTGGTAGGGTTGGGTGTTTCTAGGCTCCCAATAGCTCTGTTTATGAGTTCCATCATGATGGACTCCATGGCCTTGCAGATCAGGCTTAATAGGCTTATAAGACAATAGTTCCCATGGTCTGTTGTGCACCAACACTTGTGGAGTGTGCCAAATGTTGCTGTAACACATTCAACAGTTTCATATCCTGTACAGAGGGTGAGGCTCAACAGACTGTTCAGGTGCAGGGTCTGTTTGTTCTGGAGTTCACTTATGACACAGCTAGGGAAACAATGTAATCCTATAGACGCCGTGTTTTCAGGTTTGGAAGGAGTTGTTTACCCATTCTATATGTGATTTCTGTGCTTTCACAATCTCCAAGTATGATGATAGGGCCTTTTGTCAGTGAGAGGGGGGTATGTATGTATGAGCCTGTCTGACAGGATGTTGGCAATGTCAGTCATTTACAGTTTGCACTGACTCAAGCATATATAAGTGTATATTGCTATTTATGACATAGCGGAAGGAAGCGTCATGTTCTCTATGGACTCCTTCACAGATTATTTTGCCAGAACATGGATTGGATAATGTTTGGAGTCCACATTGTTTATTCATGATACTGATTGCAGGTTTATTGATCTTCTTTGCTTTTTCACTTTCTGTGAACAACTTAAGTACTGTGTGCACAAGGCAGGATTGATGAATAGTGACACGTTCCTGGGGTAAAACATATGCAACTGCCAGATATGTGTGGCCCACTGCTGTACTCAGACATGGCCTAAGTGTGTGAGCATGCCCAGTATGTCCTTTCAGTATGTTGTTGCCTGACATTTGCTTCATTTATTTAAGTGTGTGAGCATGCCCAGTATGGACATATATACTATATGTGTGTGAAAAATCAAGTTGTTTTTTACTTCAGGGCTCACCTTTGTGTTGTACATCGACAGGAAGCATGCTGTGCCTGCAGGGCTTCCATGAGTCACTTTGCATAGACTTATCAACATTTCTACATACAGGGGGGACAGCTATTATTTGTACATTTCTACCCGGGGGGCACAGCTGATTGTTACTGTGGGTGTACATAGGATGAGGGGTTCACCTGACACTGATACACATTTGCTAGGCCTGAACTGCTATGTCAGGTACTCCATTTCAGTCTGTACTGTTGCCTATTGTACTGGCTTGAGGCATACTACTGTACTACAGATCTTAGCTTCCAATTTCACATATATTAGTTTGTGACTTCATAGCCTACCCAACCAAAATTACGCTGCCTGGCCTGCTGTTATCTGTCTGCATAGGCCTGGGGGGAAGTTCAGAGGGAATGATACAGCATTTGTTTGTGTTTGCGTTAGTTTACAATTGTCCTGCTGTGTCTGTGCCAGTGAAATGCTGTCATGGCTTAGTGGTTCAGTACTGTGAATATAGTGCACAGTATCCTGAGTTCAAGCCCTGTCACTGCTTTTTATTTTCCTGCTGGGCAGACCTGACTGGTTAAGGAACAGTAAAGCAGGTGTGAGCGTGTTTACTCGACTTTGCCTGACTTTGACCAACATTGCCCAACGTTGCCCAACGTTGCCCAATGTTGCCCAACATTGCCCGACGTTGCGCTAGTTTGTGCGGTGCGCAGCTCCGCGCAATTGTGCTTAAATATGCTAAATAGTGGTAAAATGTGCTTAGCACTGCTTTATATTGCTTAAAATAGGGCAATCATGCCTCAGGTGGTGCTGCAGGGCTGCCTATGTCAGATACACATAGTACACTCCTTATACATGTTTGGAAACAGGTAGTGTCAAGTTAGGCATCCTTTTTATTGTATCTGCGAGTCAGAGAGAGGTGTCATTTCCAGGGTTCCTACTGAGTCAGTGTAGGTGCTATGCGTTGCCTCTTTGCCAAGGCCAAGGCATACTGGGCACACCTCCTTCTGCCTACTGGGGCAGGCTCAGGTTGTTCCTCCACCGAGTCACTCTGTGCCTGTGCAGGCCTTGGCAATGGTGGGGGGCTGTTTGGCCCTGCCCCATGCTGTTCCTGCTGCAGCTGTTTTCACAGGATAATATTGTGTAGCATGGCACATACCATGACAATTTGGGTACATGTAGTTGGTGAGTACTGCAAGGCTCCACCAGATGTGTCCAGGCACTGGAACCATGACTTGAGCATCCCAAACATACGCTCAATAATGTTTCTTGTTTGTGCGTGTGCTTCATTATGGAGTTCTTGTTTGGGTGTGTGTGCATTTCTGATGGGTGTCATCAGCCACGGCTGCAGTGCGTATCCAGCATCCCCCACTAAGTGACCGTCAGGGATGTCCCCATTGGCAAATCTCTGGTACAGCTGCGTCATATACCAGATGTGGGAATCGTGATAGCTTCCAGGGCAGCCAGCACACATATTCATTATTATGCCCTGGGCATCGCACATGACCTGGCAGTTGATGGAGGGTAAGCCCTTGCGGTTGATGTAGACCCTACCTCACTCACCAGGTGGTGCATTGATGTGTATGTGTGTACAGTCTATTGCACCCACTACCTCAGGGTATTCTGGTATTTGGTGGAAAAGATGCATATTGCTGGCCAATGCCTCACTGGAATTGGGGAAATATACATGCTCACCGACATGTGCTGACATGGCATCCAGAAACTGGTGAGGTACCCTGGATGCTGATGCCTGTGAAACCCCCATCATATCACCAGTTGATCTCTGGAAGGTACCTGTAGCTAGTATTCGTAGGCCAACACATACCTTGGTATCCACTGGGATGGGTTCCCCTCTGTTGGTTCTGTGTGTGAGGCGTGGCTGGCACAGCTCAAAAATTTTCTGCAGGAGGTCTCTGTCCACTCTATAGTGCTTCACTATCTCCAGTTCATGCAGCCCCTAGTAGGTTACCCTGCGTCTGTACACTCTTCTCCATCTCCTCACTGTGGGTTGCTCAGCAGCATTCACAACATCACCACCCTCAGCACCTTGCATGTGTTGGTTTATGATAGCAATAGCAGCCCCTAACATTTTGTCTGACTTAAGATTTTAAGTTTTCACTCTTTGTATACTGCAGTGTTGCAGAGTTCTTGGGAAAAAACAGGGAAGAATGCTGTTTGCAGAGTTTAAAGGGCTGGGCTGGGCTGGGCTAGTCTAGTGCCTGTGTAATTTGCTGATTCTGATATATTTCACCTGGCAGCTCTGCTAGTTCTCCTTGGTTAACTTCCTACTACTTCTTTTCCTTCCTTTTTCCCTTTCTGTTTCCACAAGAGGCAGCGCCGCGCAAACAAAAGCAAACACGCGCACACGGGCGCACACACGCGCACACGCTGTGTGCATGTTTGCAAGAAATTTCAGATATATCCACGGCGTATGCCTTTGGTTTCTTGTTTTCAGCTAGGACAACTGTAGACATGCCTCTTGCAATCATGAGCAACTCAGGGCAAACACAAGCCACTGTGCTTCAATCAGCTTACAGTCTTTCACACATACCCCCTCATGATGTCACCTATCTTCTACTCTACTACTCCCCTACTCCTACACTTACACTCTAGGGACATGGCTCACATGCCGGGGAAAATTGGATTCACTATCCTTATCCTCATTTGCATAGGATTGCCTACTAATGCTTGGTTACATCTCTCGCACTGAGCTCCCCCCCCCTTAGCAATCACTACTCAGTGGCCATGTTGTTTTCAGCCTGCCATTCACCTACATGGCAGAACAAGCTTTTTAGTGAAAATGCCCATTTGTGGCTATTTTTCACTTTTTTTCATTTTATTTAAAGCGCAGCACATTTGCACGCCGCTGTGCTATGCTTAAACATCGGCGATCAGGGGAAAAAAAATGGATTTTAAAAATTTACAACATTTGCAAATGCCAATGGCCTTATATTTGGCCATTGGCATGCTTCCTCCACTAGATGCATCTTTTATTTGGAGCTGTCATAGCTCCGTTTAGCTGTTTGCAGAACGGTACTCCGTTACCAACGGAGTACATTTCTGCAAATAACACTACTCTTACACGGACAGATTAGTGTTTCCTGGATCGCAAATTTACCTCATTTGCATAGCTTGCAGCAGCAAATGAGGTAATTTGCATACCATAACACTGTCCATGCAAGAGTAGCTTTAGAAGCTCTCATGCACGCCCCTGCCGGCTATTGCTGAATCGCTCGGCAGACATATTGCCTGTCTGCCGTCTTACACTACTCTTACACTCCGTGCAAGCCTTCGTAAATCTGGCCCAATGTCATTGTATAATAGCAATAACTGACTCCATGGTGTGGTATATTAAGATTTACCCATGGTTGGCTTTATTTAATCACTCGGGCTTCACCTTCATGATGAAACTACACCAGCCGTGGGTAAATCTTAGTATACCGCACTGACGTCATTGGTTATTGCTTAAAACTTACACTTCACAAAACAATAAACTGTGTGTGGATAAAATAATCAAGCCTTTATTTCTTACACTAAAAGTAGACTGTTACCACTACAGTCTTAGGTTCTTATGCCTAACAAAGCTATAAAGCCAATGTATAGCTTAAAGTTCAAGAAATAAATGCTTAATTGTTTTATCTGCACATAGTAAAGTTTCTAAACCATAAATCAGATTACTACTAGTCTGGAAATATTGAGAAATTTGTGTTAGTAATGCTATAAAATAGACAAAAAAAGTAAGCAATAGCCTAGACTCAAGAAAAAGTACCATGCAAAAGCTTCAGATGGACATAGTGCTCAGAGACAGAGTTTGCTGATAATGGAATTCCAAATGTTTCCTCTATGATGTACAAATAAGAAAAAAAAATTGAAATGCCAGAGAACAAAATAAAAAATGTTTAAACTGATGAAAAGATAAGCAACACAAGAAAGAACAGACCTTTCAACTGTCCATATTTTTGAGGAATTTTCCTGATTTTTGATGTCTCTATTTATGGAGGTATGTTTCTATTTTCAAGCTTGATTTAACCTTTTATTCCATATCCCCCTCATAATATGATTTTTGAAGCTGTCTAGTACATGGAAAACCGCACTATATAACTAACTTTCTACTGGCGAACAATAATTTAAAGAAAGAAGACACACGTCACTTTTGATAACATGCTTATATTTTTCAATTATGTTTGTCACTTTCTGTTTTTAAACGTGTTTCTGAGTAGTATCCCACATTTCTACTGGAAGTGGAATGAGTTATGTGCTACTTGGTATTCAAAGTTTTTGCTAATTATATGCCCAGATTTTTAGCTGGATGTTCTTGTTTTTCAAGGGCCTTTGTTCCTATTTTCAGTGTCTTCAGGTTGAGAAGTATGAGAAAGGAGATAAAATATAAGTATATGAAGCAGCAGAGAGAGACAAAAAGTGGGATTGTGAAACTTAACTAAATTGATGGCAAATCTGCAGAAAAGGATACTTTAAAACAAAGGATACCAAATGAGTCAAACAGATATAGTCACAAGAGAAGTCGGTACTTATGTGGACAACTCTTACATTCAGTCATCATGTTACTACTACAGGCAGGACATCCTTCTGTCTGGCCCAGTTAACTTCCAAAGTAATATTTTCAAGAGATGTGCAATATGAGTTACTGTTCTAGATAATTTTCAGAGACAAAGCCAAGTCATATACCTTTAAGTAGACAAACTTAACCTGGTATCATACTTATCATCAAATATATTACCCCCTTTGGAATCAACAGTTCCAAGCATTTTATTTGGTCTACTTGGAGTTAAGTTTCTTTATGAATTCAAAGCATATTGCTCAACTGGAAAATCCCAGATGATTTTAACCATAAAAACTAAATCCTTTGTCTATCATAGGTTCATAGGTAGGTACTAGGCTATCTGCCCAAGGGCATTTATAAGCCTAGCCAGAGTGTGTCGGCTTTTGCCACCCCATTGATTAATTAACTGATCCTCTGTCAAGCAGAGCCAATGAAATGATCCCAGGGGTGTATTTTCTGTTATCCATCCACTCGTCAAGGTTTCTCTTAAAGAGTGTTAGTGAGGAGCTCTGCCTGATGTAATTTGGAATTTTGTTCCAAAGCATGGGGAGTCTCTGTGACAGGAATCTATCCCTCCAGCATGTTCTATTTATTGTTGTGGCAAGGTTTAGCTCACTAGAGCGCATGGCTCGCAGTGACTTGGATTTCTTTAGGTGGAGCATGCCCATCAATTCTGAGTTTGACATGGCTTTGTAAGTCAGACAGAGATCACCTCTGAGTAAGCAATATGCCACTGAGTACAGCCAGAGCTTTTTCAGTCGGGCTGCATAGGACATATCTTTGAGACCAGTAATCCTCTTGGTGAGGTACTTTTGTGATCTTTCCAGCTGTTGGAAGTGTCTTGTGAGGTACATCCCAAATGGGGCATTGTACTCTATGGTGGGTCTAATGAGTGACGAGTAGAGGGGCACTATAACCTCTTTATTTCTAGATGTGAACCCTTTAGTAATTAGATGGGCAACATAGAAGGATTTTCTAACTGCTGTGGCAATATAATTGTCAAAGGAGAGATTACTATCTACCTGGGTCCCCAGATCTCTTATTACCTCTTCTGTATTAAGGGGGCTGCCACCTATGTGGTAATTCGTGGGTGTTTTGTTTTTCCCAAATGGGATGACTATGCATTTTTTGATATTTAGCTTGAGGCCAAGACTTTGACACCATGTGTCCGTCTCAGTAAGGCCCTTTTGGAGGATGTCCGTGTCAGCTGGAGAGTCAATTATGGCTCCCAGTTTGCCGTCATTGGTGAACTTGGTTAGCCATAGTCCTCCTGTGTTTGCCTGTACTTCTGAGAAGTATATGCCGAACAGTAGGGGTCCCAGGACTGAGCCTTGTGGGGCACCACTTGTGACTGGTTTAGAGTTGGACCTGGAACCCGCTATTCTTACCGTGTGAGTTCTGTCTGTAAGCAAGTTGGCAACCAATCTCGTGATGTAGGGGTTTATCTTCAGGCTGGTGAGTTTTTCTGTAATACCTGAGTGGGGAATGGTGTCGAAAGCCTTGGCAAGGTCAAGGTAGGCTGTGTGAACAACCTTTCCCTCTCCTATGGCCTTGGTGACTGTCTCGAAGAAGTCAACCAGGTCTAGTAGGCATGATCTGTCCTTAACAAAGCCAAACTGGGTCAGGTCAAGTGTTTGGAGGTTCCCAATGTCTTTGTTAATGAGTTCTATGATGATGCGTTCCATAGCCTTGCAGACCAGGCTAGTCAGGCTTATGGGGTGATAGTTAACAGGGTCAGTTGTGGCCCCTCCTTTGTGGAGAGGAATAACCGTTGCTGTGTGCCATTCTATGGGCATGTAATCTTTGGAGAGGCTGAGGTTGAACTGCGTGTTTAGGTGGGGGGTTAGTTCGTTCTGTAGTTCGTGCAAGATGCAGCCTGGGACACCAACTGGTCCCATTAGCTCTGTGTTTTAGGCTTTTGAAAGGGCTGTTTTCACCTGTGCATCTGTGGTTTTTGGGACACTACACTTTTCCGGTATTGTTGTGGGCCCTTTTGGAGGTGAGAGGGGGCTGATGTTTGCACTGAATCTATCTGCCAGGATGTTGGCAATATCAGTAGGTTTAGTATATTTTGTGCTATTTTGCACTAGTTCAGTGCATATCTGTGAGTTGCCACTTAGATTCTTAGCATAGCTAAAGAAGGCTTTGTGGTTATCTTTTGAATCCTAGGCTATTTTTCTTTTGAAGTTAGCCTTGGATGATTTCATGAGGGACCTCAGTTTCTTATTGATACTGATTAGGGATGTCTTTCCTTCTTGGGATTTGCTTTTTTCTGTACTAGTTTCCTTCTTCTATTGAATAGCCTGTTTATTGCAGGGGTCCACCTATCCTGACAGATTAGCACAATTCTCCTTACACTCAATAGCCTACTATCACTCCAAGGTGACCAGTGTCTCGCTTTTTGAGCCAATCCTACTTGACCTCCTTTTCATTTTGAAACCAGTGCCTCTATAATCATCTGTACTAGGTAACTATATTTACACCAACAAATGAACAAGAATAACTGGAGGGGTAGGTTCCTGACTCAATGTATGTCCATCCAATGAAATAAGCTTCCATTAGAGGTCAAGCAAAGTACTACTTTGTCTACCTGTATGGCTGGTATTGATGATTGGATGGGTAAACATAAATTTACTTCAAGGTTATCATGTTTGGCCCTGCTGGATTTAGGATGTGGGCACATTAAGTACTTGTGAGAGTGGCAAGAGCTTTTAAATGTGTTGACGTAAAGGTGAATGACTAGCCCTGTTATGGTCAATGTGATGACTTGCATAGTATTGTTGGTATATTCCTATGTTGTCAGTATTTACAGGCAAGAAATAGAGACATTTTTCATATTCTGTCTTAAAAAATGGTAAAAAAAGAAGCAGATCGTTTCTGTGAGGATCTTAAGAAGCCTAGTCTTGCATTCCCATGGTACTTACTAGCCCTTATATTTTGCAATATGAATATCCAAAGATGAGCTGAACAAGTATGCATTGTGGTAATTACATATTTCCCCTGACCATGAGGGCCAGTGGTGCTAAACTGGGAATGAATTTGTGGTTACCGTTCCATTCATCCAAATTTTGTTTGAATAGAGTAAGAGAGGTACTCTGCTTTATGTGGAGAGGTAGGCAGTTCCATAGAAGCAATGCTCTCAGTGATACATACCTATCCCTTCATCAAGTTCTGTTAATTTTGGGAAAGAGATTTTGGTCCCATGAGCAGGTGTCTGGTGCCACTAGACTTGTAAATGTGTAATAGGTCTGACAGAATAGGGTCTGTTGAGACTCTACAAGGCAGAGGAATCCTCTTGACTGTCTATATGATAATGAGATGAGAGACAAAGTTTGTATAAGTCTGCATAGTGTTTATGATTTAGGCCCTTGATTTATTTTATTTTTTTTTTTTTAGTGAGAATGGGTTGTGGGCATTCTAGTTGAACACTGGAATGACTGTTGACTTTCTGAGTAAGCTTAGTGATGAAATTATGCACAAAGTCTCATTACACAGACCAAATACATTCACAAAAAGATGGTATTTTGCCTTATGCAAGTCAGTTTGGATATTAAATACATTAGTGTTCACACAGACATTAGCTTTGTTTTAAACACTTATAAAACAGGTTTCTATCCTTTCTTTCTAGACTTATATACCACAAAGATGGCTGGCTGGATCAGAACACTAAAACTGTCTATGTTGAACTGGATGTGTAATAGTAATTTCACTTACTCTGCAGAAGACCATGTTTTTGATTAGGTAGGTCTTTTCTTCTTCATAACCTGCCCTTTGTCTGAGCTTTTCTTATACAACAAATTATTCTATTCATCCATCCATCCTCAACCCTTTTTCCCATTTTTGCACATGAGGTTGGGGTGTCACTGCAACAGTGACAATCATCTCGAGCCAAGGTTTTCACTACCAGATAGCTAGCCCTGCCACAGTAGTTCATCCGTACCACTCACTCGCACACACACTCACATCTACATCCAATTTAGAGTGTCCAGTCCACCTACTGCATGTCTTTGGAATGTGGGAGAAAACCAGAGCACCCTATTCCTTACTGATAAATTATGCAACTCATATAATTCTCAACTGTCCAGATTTTTGCAAAATGGCCAGATTTTTGCTTCATATTTTTGGCCTGTTCTCATAAAATTTGTGTTTTTTTCTAACTCATTAAGGACTGAAATCACCTAATGATAACAAACATTTGCTTTTCAGACTTCATATCCTTCAGAAAATGCATACCAGTGCAAAACCTATTTATTACTCTTGCAACTTTATAAATTTATAAGAGCAATATTTAAAATTTGTTCCTGATTTTGGTTCTTTGTTCCCTCCATTATTCTGTTTTTCCAGGTTGTATGACAGCTCATCATATTCACAGTCTTTGGATGGATTTTTTTAGCTCACTAACAGACACATTTATAGCTTCTGTAGCATCTGGCACCCTTTTAAAGAAGAAATGGCAAATAACTTGCAACTTGTTCCTAGGCTCACACTTTGTTCTTATGGCTCCCATGTATTTATTTATTTCTCCAGTTCAAGAAAAATAAAAATTTAAGTATCATTCATCTCCAGTGGCATGTAGAAATGTATCAAACACACTGCCTTTCCGTGTTTCTTTACCATTCTACTCAGAATGAGTTATAAATTGAACTTTTGGATTCAAGGCTTCCAGTCTTTTGCTAAGTTCACTTGCAGTGAGAATATTCCTTGTGGCTGCAGTTGCAATTCTTTTTAGAGCAAGCATTATACTTCCAAACACAAGCATTATTAAAACACACATATTTCTTTATTTCTCTAGACATTTCTCCACTAGGACATCATATAGGATCTGGAAGTGTATTAGAATGTTCAGTGAGCACCACAGGTTATGGGAATGATATGTTTACTGTAACTGCTTTATAGAAGGCTGTGTACACATGATATTCAACTCCCTGTGGCAAGATATTAACATAATGTAAGTTATACACCACCATATGCTGCAGATAACTTTGAGGAGTAAAGGTAAATTAAAATGTGCTTCCTTTTCTTCATCATTGACTAAGCTTATTAGAACTCACTTAGCTGGTTTGATATTGGCTGAGGAAGATGAGGGTACAAAATCTGAGAGCTGTCTTATATCATGGAGTTTTGATAGTGGAGTGGTAGAAGGACTGATTTTAACCCTGGCATGAGCTAAAAGACAAGGAACCATTGGTCACTCAAAAACCGGACAAGTGGTAGTTAGATGTATGTGACACTCACTTGGCACTGCTATACTTGGTCCACATTGTACTTCCATTTCTCTATTAAAAATGGGGAAGATTATCCAACTTGGCACACACATTTGTCCACAGGATGTAAGTAGCTTTAAAATGGGATCCAGAGAATATAGGTTTCTGTATGTGGCAATATGCTGCCAACTACAATGACTTTGGGGGAGGCTGGGTGTTCATTTTGAAGCAATCGCTGAAATACAAGTAATAAGGTACTTGAGTAAAGAAAAAACATTGAAACCATGTAGTGCATATGTGCACACTAAATTATTTGAAAAAATAACACCTCACAAAATGTTATGCTATTGTTTTATATATACTACAGTGGACTTCTGAGTGCTGAATATTTTGATATGGGTCTGCAGTTAAATACTTAACAATTCTGTAAGTTGTATCTTTGCCTGGGATTTGGTGTGTGTGACTGTAAATTCAAGTAGCTTTTTGTTTGAATGTTTCTCTGTGAGGGCTACTTTAATATGATACTACCTTGCCACAGTGTAACAGACACTTTAGCTAAACACCAGTTTGTATAACGGCCATTCAGGATTTAGAAAGTTGCTTGTCTTGACTATCATTTATATATAAAAAGGCATGCCTGTATTGTGCCAAAGTATTGTGTGAAATTACGTTAGTATGATGGGAAAAGTCTTGTTGGGGCCCCCCAAAATTGAAAATTGCTGTGACTCCATATAGTTAACTCTATAAGGAAGCTCAGAGAGAAAAGCTCCACTGGAATAATAGAGCAGCTGAGCAGACTTAGATATGACAGAAAAAAAAACAACATTTATTAAGAATAACATCATTAGTAATAACAATAAAAGTAGAAGAAATAAGTTAAATAACTTTATACATAGAAGCAAACTGCCTATTTCAGTAAAGCTAGGAAAACTATGTTACAATCACTACCTAGACAATAACTAGATAACTAGGGACTGCATCACTGAATCAGTCCTGAGCATTTTAATAACCACCAGATAGAGGTGCAGTAATAATGACAAACTCTCACTGTTGTAGAATTACTGAAGTAGTCCTTGAAGATGTTTGTAATATCAATCAGACTCAGAATTTAACTAGTGGTAAACTAATTGTGGCATTGCCACCCTGTAGTAAAATAGCAGAGTATTGTACAAAGTTTCTGTAGTGCAACATCATTTTAGTCCAAGCTGGATTGTCAGTTCAGTGGTTCCACTTTTTAGCCTGAAAATAAACTGGTTGAATGTTTATCTAATGTAATACCTCTGTACAAGTACAGTTGTTCTACAAATGGCACCAGTACAGTGAAAGGTATTTTGTCTGATGGATAGAGACAGTTTATTCCCTAATATGGATATGACCCATATAAAGGTATATTCTCCAGATCTATGTAAGTGCTGAGCGTGGCTAGGAAACTAGCAGTGGAAGTTTGTATGTTTTTATGGGGCACTTCAACTGAGGAGACAGTTTAAGAATGGACATTTCTGAACTTTTAGAGACAGAAGATGACAGGTCATTCTTAGCTCCAATTAAACTTAGCAGTGAGAGTCTGATGCATAGTATCTTAGGTCAACAAAAAACAACTTTTATCTGAAGAAGTTTATATGTAACAGTGAAGAAAAACATTTATGATTTTTTTAATGTATTACAAGACAAGTTGCTTTTTGTTTGTTCGTAAAGGTTTTGTAGATGGATTTTTTTTTGCTTTGGATTTGAGTATCTTAGGCCAGGCCAGCAGAACGTAATCAGAGACATGCAGTGATGTGAATGACAGGGGATGATAGGTTGCAACTCTAGCAAGCTTACTATAGGTCTGATCAGGCTTAGCAAATAAAGTGGAGAGAAGTTTCGATAATATATGGATGCTATGTAAAACGCTAAAGTGAGGAATGCATGGGCAGTGGCAACTCCTGGTGGGAGCTAAGGAAGGTTTTAGCCTTACTACAGGAGTCTTTTTTCTGTTAGTGCAGGGGATTAAGATTATATGCTGCTAAAAAATTGCTTGATCCTCTCAACATCTGTTTGCCTACTGTGAAATGCTGAGCAAGTCATTAAACCAGTCTGGGTTCTGCAGTAGTTGAGAAACTGAGATAAATTCTTCACTGATCCCTTGGATCACATGCCTATCAGCTTCCTATGACATTAGATTTTGGTATCTTTGAGCAATGGCAGTGTTTACAAGGGCAGCTTGCTTAAGCACACAATTGAATATCAAACTAAATAACTTTGCACTGATTATACATTTGAAAGCTTGATTACTGAGAGTGCTTAGACCCATGTTAAGCTCACTGTCAGGGTGACAGAAGGAATTTTAGAATACCATGAGCTAAGTTGAATTGGACCAAAGAATGACCATGAATTGTTATAGCCAGTGTTGCACTTTGATGAAGCTGTCTTGGAGTTTGGTGCTAAGAGTAGTAGGGATCATAAGATAAGAGCCAACCTACAGAGTTATCTTCATATTAGATGAAACTGGTATGACCACAGTGCTGATACATGTGATTAATAAAGATGGTAAAATATAAAAAGTCAAGTACTGAGTCTTGAGGGTCCCCTGGGCTACAAAGAAGTGCTAAGAGCTTTCAATACAGTATTTCATGGCTTTTTATCCAGTTTTGAAGTAGTGGTTGAAGACTAGGTGAATAGGAAGCCTGTAAATAAGAAACTGGTGAATGGCTGCATCAAAGCTGTTACAGTTAACCTGAGCACTGCCTTTGTGAAGTGGAACTATAATAAACTTTTTCCAAATACAGGTTAAGTAGTTTTCCAAGATGGCATGGATAACCAAGATGGGTACAGGGAGAGTAAAAGAGTTGGCAGTTAATCTCAGCAAATATACTTGAAGACAGCCTACTGGAAAGGAAGAGCTGCCTTTGATTTTAAAAAGCTTCTTTATATAGGAGATGGGAACTATTTTGAAATGAAAAAGGCTTTGGGCCTGCACATTATTAAACTGTGATGCAGTAAGTAGGGTTTTTGACTGGATTTGGGTACACAATTCTGGAAATTGTTCATTTCAGCAAATGCAATGGGAAATTGAATAGAGATGGAAGACATAGAGTGAATTAGATTATCGTGGATATCCTGGGTTTAGTAAATTAGTGATTCCCTGCCACAAACTACTTAGAGTTATGCTGGTGTAATCTGTGAAGTTAGGTAAAAAAAAAAAATCTCTTTTGGCACTGCTCAGCCTGTAGTTTTTTTTTTCTCTGATTTATGTTCATAGGTAAGTACTAGGCTAGCTGCTTTTGCGTGCCATTTTAAACTTACCCAATTTCCTTTACAAAACAGAGAATCAAACCCTGCTCTTTATGTCTGCAAGGTAAACACCTTAACATACCTCTCAACCTAGTGGTGGAAAACAGCATCGAACAGATTGTAATTCCAGGAACTCCCAAAACCTCACTCAAGAACACAAAAATAAAGTACTGGAAAAACAAACAAAGGATGCAAGTTTAATAGTTGCAAGTTAAAACTTTCACCAAAAGGCTTCTTCAGGTGAATATACATCAAATTAAAACAATGTAACACTTAAGTACTACATTCGAATCAAGACATTAATTAAATCCTTTCATTCAAGTATTTAAGAAATGGTTTTAAAGTGAAAGTCTCATTTAATCCTGGTGTAAATGAGCTTTCATTCTTAAAATCCATTTCATCTCCTCATTTCATCTCCTCATTCTCGGTTAACAGTTTTGTGTCTCCCCCATGTAAAGGTAAATAAACAACTTTCAGACTCATAAACTTAAATCTATGATCATTCCCTTTTTCCAAAATATGTTTGTACAAGCATTAGTAATAACTTTACGGTTTATATCACCCATGTAGTCTGCTATGTGGTCCTTAAGTCTTCTGTTTGTCATACCCTCATAGTTCCCATCACATGAATCACACTTAGCCAAATAGACAACATTATGAGTACTACAGTTCCCATAAGCATGTAGAAAAAAATATTTCCTGTAACACGGGGCTTAATAAATTTGTGTTCATATATATGTTGACAATAAATACAACCATTATAGGTTCATAGGTAGGTACTAGGTTATCTGCCAGAAGGCATTTATAAGCCTAGCCAGAATGTGTTGGCTTTTGCCACCCCCTTAGATTAGTTCCCTGTGCCTCTGTCCAGCAGATCCCCTGAAGTGATCCCTGGGGTAAACTTTCTATTTCCCATCCACTCGCCAAGGTTTCTCTTGAAGAGTGCTAGCGAGGAGCTCTGCCTAATGTAGATTGGAATCTTGTTCCAAAGCATGGGAAGTCTCTGGGACAGGAATCTATTCCTCCAGCACATCCTATTTATTGTTGTGGTGAGGTTTAGATTCCATAGAGTGTGTGGTTCAATTGGATAAGGTTTTCTTTAGGTGGAGCATGTCCATCAATTCTGGGCTGGACATGGCCTTGTATGTCAGGCAGAGATCACCACTGAGCAGGTGGTATGCAACTGAGTACAGCTGGAGTTTCATAGGGCATTTGTTTGAGGCCAGTGATCCTCTTGGTGAGTTACTTCTGTGGTCTTTCCAGCTGTTGCAGGTGTCTTGTAAGGTACATCCCAAATGGGGTGTTGTACTCTATGATGGTTCTGATGAGTGATGAATAGAGGGGCACAATGACCTCTTTTGATCTGGATGCAAACCCTTTTGTGATTAGATGGGCCACAAAGAAGGATTTTCTGACCACTTTGGCAATGTAATTATCAAAGGAGAGATTACTATCTACTTGGGTCCCCAGATCCCTTATTATGTTTTCCGTATTTAGGGGACTACCACCTATGTGGTAGTTTGTGGGTACTTTGTTATTTCCAATGGGAATAACTATGCACTTTTTGGCATTTAGCTCAAGGCCGTGATTTTGATACCAGGTATCCATCTCAGTGAGACCCTTTTGGTGGATGTCTGTGTCAGCCGGTGAGTCAGTTATAGCCCCTAGTTTGCAGTCATCTGTGAACTTAGTCAGCCATAGTCATCCTGTGCTTGTCTGTACCTCTAAGAAGTATATGCCGAACAGGAGGGATCCTAGGTCTGAGTGAGACCCTTTTGGAGGATGTCTGTGTCAGCCAGTGAGTCAATTATAGCACCTAGTTTGCAGTCATCTGTGAACTTGGTCAGCCATAGTCATCCTGTGCTTGTCTGTACCTCTGAGAAGTATATGCCGAACAGGAGAGGTCCTAGGTCTGAGCCCTGGGGAACACCACTTGTAACTGGTTTAGAGTCAGACCTAGCTCCCGCAACTCTCACCATGTGGGTTCTGTCCGTGAGCCAACTGGCAACCCATCTTGTGGCATAGGGGTTTATTTTTAGGCTGGTAAGCTTATCTATGATACCAGAATGGGGAATGGTGTTGAAGGCCTTTGCGAGGTCTAGGTAGGCTGTGTGTACCACCTTTCCCTCATCTATAGCCTTGGTAACTGTCTCAAAGAAGTCCACCAGGTTTAGGAGGCATGATCTGCCCTTAACAAAGCCGAACTGGGTAGGGTCCAGTGTTTGGAGGTTCCCAATGCCTCTGTTAATGAGTTCCATGATGATGCGCTCCATAGCCTTGCAGACCAAGCTAGTCAGGCTTATAGGGAGATAGTTCCTGGGATCTGCTGTGGCTCCACGTTTGTGGAGCGAATAACCATTGCTGTGCACCACTCTATGGGTAGGTAACCTATGGAGAGACTGAGTTTGAACAGTGTGTTTAGGTGAGGGGTTAGTTCGTCTTTGAGCTCATGTAGGACGCAGCCTGGGACACTGTCTGGTCTCATTGATGCTGTATTTTTGGCTTTGGAAAGGGCTATTTTAACCTGAGTGTCTGTGATTTCAGGGGCTGTACATTCTTCTCGTATGGTTATGGGCCCTTTTGGGGGTGAGAGGGGGGTGAAGTTTGCACTGAACCTGTCTACCAGGATGTTGGCAATATCGGCTGGTTCAGTATATTTTGCACTAACTCCGAGCAGATCTGAGCATTGCCACTTAGATTCTTGACATAGCTAAAGAATGCCTTGTGGTTATCTTTGGAGTCCTTGTTAAGTTTTCTTTCAAAGCTCGCCTTGGATGATTTTATGAGGGATCGTAGTTTCTTGCTGATACTGATCAGGGATGTCTTCCCTTCTTGGGATTTTACTCTTTTCTATACTAGTTTCCTCCTTCTATTGTATAGCTTGTTTATGGCAGGGGTCCACCAGACTGGTTTCCACTTCTTAGAGGAGTGAGTCTTGGTTTTGCTTGGGATAGCATGATCCATGGATTCTTGTAGGTGCCCATAGAATGCATTAGTAAAGGATTTTGCAGCTTGGACAGCGTTATCCTTTAGCATGGGGGCTTTGAAACCTTCCACCTCCGTCTTAAGTAATGTGAAGTTTGCTTTTGAAAAGTTTTTCACGGTGGTTAATGTTTGGGTAGTTGAAATCACCCAATATTAGGATGTTTGGTAGGTCCTTTATGTTACCCAGTGTTTCCAGAAATGCAGAATGGGGGTCCTGGGACATGATGGGTGATCTGTAGCAAGCTACAATTTTAAATGCAGTTTTGTCCATTGTTAGTTGCATGTGGATAATCTCTGAGGCATCGTGCTGTGCCACTAACCTGGAGCTGTGGGTATCCTTGATGAATATGGATACTCCCCCACCTTTTGTATTTTGATTCGGGTTCTGTGGCCAAAATGTATGGTATGAGTTGTAGCCTGGTAGTGCTGGGTTGCTTTCTGGAGCCTTAAACCAGGTTTCTGTTACTGCACATATATTGATTTTCTCCATAGTGAGGAGTGCCTCGAGTGAGTGCATTTTGAGATTTAGACTTCTGGCATTGAGTAGTATTATCCTCAGATTTTTGTTACTTGTTCTATTTACGGTGGTGGGTTTGTTTTTTGAGCCTTGCCTAAAAAAGGAACTATGGGGGTGGCAAGAGCCTTGGCCAGTATTCAAAAGCCTAAGGGTGACAGGTGCAAGCCGTCTCTAGCGAAGCAGCGTGGCTTGTCGAACATGTCATCCCAGGCAGACAGACACTGGATCCCCTTTGAATGACACCAGAGACTTAGCCAATTCTTGAAATTGATAATTTTTTTTCTTTATACCATGATATCATTCTTGGTGAGGGCAGTACGCTACTCAGGGTCAGGGTCATACCGGCCTGGGCTACGTGATCAGAGAGCTTTTCCATGTCTCTTTTCATGTAGTCCAGGGAGGTATGGCTCAGGTCATTCACACCAACATGGACAATGACAGAGTCATATTTGTACTTGTTCTGAGTGCTTGTGTTATGTGACGGATCCTGGCACCCGACAGGCAGCTAACAGTAACCTTCTCCTTATTCAGCCTAGTGAGTGGGACGTCAGTGTGCCTGACTATAGAGTCACCTATTACTAGTATGTTGGGTATGTTATTTTGCCATGAGGGCTGTGATTGCGTGGCACACTGGTTTTGTGAAGTATGTGTTTCATGGTTTGTGTTGGGGGGTGGAGGTTGCTTGGATGTCTGTACTGGAGGGCTCTGTTGCTTTTGCAGATTTTTATTTAGAGCCTCCAAGTATGTTTTCATGTATTTACATGTGTTTTTTGCCGGTGCTGGTTTAATGGGTCTATATGAGACTGGTGGTGTGATGCCAGTATTTCCCTTCTCCTCTTGACTGTCTGATCCAGTCTTGGGTTGAGAGAGCTTAGCCTCCAGTTTAGCTGTATAATTGCATCTCTTGCATGTATTAGTGTTTGGTGGTAGGAGGAGAGGGTTGTCTGTGTACATGAGTCAGTTGTAACATTGCCTCAAAATGCCCAGATTCACCAGTTGAACTGGAGAGTACACCTGAAACTGCCCTTTGGACATGCCTGGATAGGTACAGTAAACTGTTTTACTGAATGGCTGGTAAGATCGAATAGAGAGCCTTGTTCTTCTGTAGTGCTATGGTTTATAAGTGCTTGCTATGAGTTTTGAGCAAGTGCTGGGCTGAGAAATGAATGGCTTGAGTGCTTAAGTTGATAGTTTGTCTAGTTTCAAGGGACAAATTGAAGAGAAGACTTTGTGGAGCCGGGAACAGTTATACCCTAGCTAACTGGCACGGCCTGGCGCACAAAACCGGGCAAATGTGATTTTATAGCAGGGAAATGAAAGAGCTAGAAATTAGCCCAAAATGGCCAATAAACTACTACTTTCTGGGCCGAAACCACTCCTCCAGGGACAGATAGACTGCTTAAAGGTACCATGCTTACTATTGATAATATGGAAAAAGTGAGTAAAATAAAAATCAAGACCTGGATAAAGGTGTGGCAGTAAATACTAGTACATCATGTAAAAATAATAAAAATACCAGACCAACATGGCTAGCAAGGAACACTCTCTTTATTGTATATAAACCAAGTAGGTACTTTCATGATATTCAAATTGCTTCATCAGACTAAAACAGTACTAAGCTGCAAGTAATTTAAAATGCTTTCCATCCAGTCAAATTCTTTGCATTTCCAATCTTCCTATAAAAAACCTTTTACGTTTCTCTCTGTTGACTAAAACATAGCTACATACAATATGTGAATAAGTTGCCTACAAATGTTAAAATATATTATAAAAGCTTCTCTAATACATGCATAAATATACCATTACATAAACAAAAAATGTAAAGATATAAAATGTATTGTTCAAAACATATAGTTTCAGTGTCTCAATGGTCACGCTTTTTAAAATGGTTTCAGGGACAATATAACATTTAAACCGGGTGGTTTATCAGCATTAAAATATAATATCCATTTTTGTTCGGCTGTCTCTGTCATATTTTGTTATATCACCTCCTCTTATGCCCTCTTCTATAATTGCTAACACTAAAAGTTTAAAAGTATGTTCACATCTTTCCTTAGGAACATGTTGTGCTAGTGCATTAGTCTCTTTTACATTCCTAATGTCTCTGTAGTGCTCTAAAATTCTTTCTTTTAAAGAATGATTAGTTTTTCCTATATGGAAAGCATAACATGCTCAAAAAAAACCTAAAATATATTATATTTCTGGTTTTGCAGTCTGAATAGAAATTTAGTTCTATTTTAAAATTTGCATATGGATGTGTAAAATGTGGGGTTTATATCAGTCCGTTGAAATGGCTGAATATCGAATACCAGATGTTCGAACTGTAAAGTTCGAACACTGGTAATTGCGAAGCCACTGAACACCAAATTCTTTCCCAGGGAAAGAATTCAGTGGGCCATTTCTGTGGCTTTGCGATTATCAGGACTGTGGTGGGAAGTTACGGGTCCTGTTCAGGTAAGTGTGTGATTGTGTGGACGTTAGGGTTAGGTGAGTTAGGGTTAGGGCACTGGTGAGGTGGGTGTGTGATAGTGAAAGACTTTAGGGTTAGGACAGGATAGGTGAGTTAGGGTTAGGGTGCGGGTCAGGTGAGTGTGCAATAGTGACGGACCTTAGGGTTAGGGTTTGGGTTAAGGTAAGTGGATAGGTAGCAGTGTATGTACAGTTTAGTGTAGGGTTAGATGTAGGATTTTGAGTGTATCTGTGTGGATTGATGTTTTTTTGGTGTGCTTGTGTTGTGCGTGTGTTTCTTGGAACAGCAATTTTTTTTCCCTGGGAAAAAAATTGCTGTTCTAAGACTTTGATGTTTGTGCAGTTCGTGGTTTGAAGTTCGAACATATCGAACTTCAGACGTTTTGATGAACTGATATAGACCCTAAAATGTGATCCTGTGTATACATATTTACATGCTGTAAAATTCCTACAAGTATATGTTCCCACCCTGCTTGGTTCTATAACATTCATATACCCATATGATCTATAACACAAATGTCTTTTTAAAGACTTATTATTTTTAAAAGAAAAGTGTGGTACTTCATCTATTACACCTATTAATTCTTCTATAGTAGTTAAAATTTTCCAGTTGTTTTTTATGATATTACAAAACTTGTTTATATCACTAGAATATGAAACTGGGACCCTAAGAGTATTATCAGTACTTATTCTCTCTTGTTCTATCTCCTCTACAGCTCTATCTGTAAAATGCAGTCTACATTTATCCACCTCTCTTTCCATGCATTGGCAATACAAATATATTTTTCATTATAGCCTCTGCTCAAAAAAATCATGTTTCAGAGACTGGATCACTAATTCCAGTTGCATCTCATTATCATGCAACCTCATAATTCTAAAAAAACTGTCCTTTCATAACATTACGCATAACGTGTCTTAGATGCATGCTATTTTTATGCAATAAATTATTTTTCCTGCTAGGCTTCCTATATAAGTTAGTCTGTATATTTATTATTTCTGTCTTTATAATCATTACATCCAGAAACTCTATCTGTTCAAGGGAGTATTTATATGTAAATCTGAGAAAAGTTGTTGTAGTATGTAGATACTCTATAAACTTCTGTAAAATATCTACAAGACCTTCCCATAATAAAAACATAGCATCCACAAAACATACATACCATGCTATATACCTACTATACTCATTTCCATATAACACTTTAGTAGTTTCCCATTGTACTAAGGCTAAGTTGGTGTAGCTATTTGCACATGCTGTGCCCCCTTACTTTTTACCTAACTTTTTCATCTGAGGTGTTCTACAGTCTATATGCTGATGACCTGAAACTCGGTAAACTGATTACAAGTGTTACAGATAAGGCATGCCTGCAAAATAATTTGACTAAATTGACCATTTGGGCATAGAAGAATAATATACTGATAAATACATCAAAAACTAAACATATGAGATTTGGGAGACATAAACTGAAAGGTGAATATTTAATACAGCACACAGTAATTGAAACTGTAGACTCATTTAAGGACTTGGGTATATGGGTAGATTCAGCTATGAGTTCTTCTAATCATATCAACCAATTGGTTAATGATAGTTATAGAACTTTAGGTTGTATAAAAAAGATTTATAAAGTCTAGGAAATCAAACATAATGAAGTCATTGCTTGTTAGTTACATTAGACCCAAACTTGAGCATGGAATAACAATATGAAAACCCTATAGGAAAACAAGTATGAATAAACTGGAAAGAGTACAGCGAAAATATACTAAGGGCATCCATGGATGTGAAAATCTAAGTTATTATGAAAGACTAAAATATCTGAACTTGTACAGTGTCTCTTACAGATATTTAAGAGGAGATCTTGTTCAAGTATATAGGGCATCTAGGGATAACTACTTCTGGGAATGTTTGGGGTTATCAAAAAGTACTAGAGAATTGTCAGATAACCTATATAGAAGATTCTATAGGAATGAGAAGTGTACTAATTGGTTCTCTGACAGAGTAGTTGATGCTTGGAACAGACTACCAAATTACATTAAAGCAAGTACTAGTTTAGATATGTTTAAGAACAGCCTGGACATTTATTATGGGAACAAGTGTTTTGGCATACTGGCAAGCTAGAAGGGCTTTAATGCCCGTGCTTGAAACATTTGTATGTATGTATATATAGCTATGCCAACCTTTTTGTAGAAAAAGCTCCTTTTCAGATATGAATATGTTATTTTCCAAAATTATGTCCAGTAAAGTGCACAACAAATTAACCTTTGCATTATTAAAAAAATTGGTTTTCATTTAAGAATTCTCTAATATTTTCAATCCCCCATTCATTGCGGACTACTATAAATAGGGATTTTATATCTAACATCACTAAAAAGTATTCATTTTTCAAACTTAAAGCCTTAGCATATAATCTCTGTAAAAATGTCTTGGTATCCTTCAACACTGTCTCACAACTTTCCAATAATGGATATAAATTATTTTCTACAAAAATTGATATAAATTCAGTTGTCCAACCCTTACTAGACACTATAGGGCACATAGGTAGGCACTTAGCATGTTTATGGATCTTTGGAAGTCCATACATAGTTGGAATAAGGGGGTGTTCAACATTAAAATAATTAAATAAACTTTCAGATATCATCGCTGTCATAAGCATATCAAATATTAAAAAAATGACACTTTTTCAATCACTCCTGTAACAATAAGTTTAGAAACACATAAATATGTATTATTATCATATAGCAGCTTTTTTTTATTTGTTTAATATATACTTCTCTGTCTAAAACTATAATCCCTCCACCCTTATCTGCTGGTCTTATCTCTAACAAATACATGTCTTTTAATTCACATAAAGCAGCATACTCATCTGGTTTCATGTTATAAAATGTAGGTCTGCTATTGTTACCAAAAACATCTCTAATTTGTTTTTCACATATATTAACAAAAGCTTCGACCATCGGATGTGGTGGTGAAACAAAAGTACTTGGTTTCTTAAAAGTATCTAGATTATGAACTGCATTAGGAAACATTGTTTTTTACATTACTGTCCTTCCAAACAGTTTCAAATATTTTAATAAATCCACCAAATTTGCTCTCTTGAGCTAGGATAAAGGATAAACCTTTCCCCAGTAAAGACGTTTGTGCTGTTGTTAAAGTTTTAGAAGAAATGGTACTACCAAACCTTTCGTTGTTGTCTCCGAGTTCTTATCTGATTTGGCGCATTGTCCGTACTCTGTAGACACTGAACCCTTCCTTTCCTTGCTTGATTCCTGGACCTTTCTTTGATTGGTAAAGGATTCATTAAAGTAAACAACGCTGTTGTAGTTTTCAGCGTCATGTTCAGGGTTACTACTTCCAAAAAAGAAGGCATAATGGCTTGCATTCCTGTTGTCGCTTTTTGAGGAGGTGAACCAGGCCCCCCTTGTTTACTTAACTCTGATATACCCTCTATTTCCATTCCAGACTGAAGCGTCAGAGCTGTCTGATTCATTCCTGTAGCTCCTACCACTCCTTGTACGTCAATTGGTTGTGGGGGAACTTCCATCACCTCTAAGGGGCTGTTTATTGGTTGTTGCACCACTTCTCTTACATTGACATTGTCCAATGTATTATTTCTCTCTTTGGGCCATGAAAAAAATGACGCAGTTCGGAAATCATGCATATCTCTCTGCAGTTTCTTAATTTTAGCTAATTGCAGCCTCTTTTCATACTCCACAATATTTTCGTGCAATGAATCTCGTTTGTCTCTTATCGTCAATGCTGAAAAGTTATCGTATATTTCATTTTATAGATGATTAACTTCCTTTTGCAGTTCTCTCTCTTATGGAGTGAAAAAAATCAATCAGTAAGTGCATATACTCAAAACTCAATTTTAAATTAAGTGATTGCCACCACCTTAGTAAGTCGGGAAACATCTTGCCGTAACTAGGCATATATAAAACTCTAAGTCCTCTTGGTACCACTTTATGCTGTAATTATGCCTCTAAATGAAAATGCTGACACCGCAGACATTTAAACATACCCCTGGATTCACGAATCCTCCGTGTAAGGCTAAATAAGTCTTACTCGGAGGCTGCAGTTGAACGGTATGATGTCAGCATGCAATGAATATTCATGAGGGCACGCTGACTCAACCGTACGTCTAACACGGACCGTGTAGGAAAGAAGGGGGCGTGTACGACTGCCGAGCAGTCTAAATGTCCACGCCCCTGCAAGGGTTCGAAAAGTAAAATGAAAACACACAAGAGCGAGTCTGCTCAAATGTCCTTGCACCCAACACCACACTCCCTGACATTATAAACCCCCATCACAGTTATAAAAAGTAAAACATTAATTTTATTTTTTTTAAATTCCTGAAACAGCTGCACGTATTTGCGCGTGTGTGCGCTGGTGTGCCCATTGCTTAGCTGCAGTTAGCAATTCCGACATGGAAGAGCATAAGAAAGAAATGTTTATGCAAATCACACCAAACAGCAATAGCGTAATGGTAGAGCATTCGCACAAAGAGGAGGTATTCACGGTTCGAGTCCCACCACTCCCCTTCTTATTTATGTTTTAAATCAGTATATGAAATAATACCTGACATATATGATTAAAATATTTGTAAAAAGCAGTGAAATGGCCTATGTATCAGTGAACAAAATATATATTTTTAAAGGATCCTGATATATAATTGCCCCACAGTTAAGCAGTGCTTTACCCAGCGCAATAGAGTTGCCCATAGTTAAATAGCTCTTTACCCAGCGCAATAGAGTTGCCCATAGTTAAATAGCACTTTACCCAGCGCAATAGAGTTGCCCATAGTTAAATAGCACTTTACCCAGCACAATAGAGGTGCCCATAGCTTAATAGCGCTTTAACCAGCGCAATCTGTTTGCGCGGACATGCGCGCTGCGCCAAAAAGGGCACCGTAGGGCAACGTGGAGCAATGTAGAGCAACGTTGCTTAAACACAGCCCCTAGCCTGTCTGGACAGTATTAAAATAAAATGAATGACAAGGTTTGAACCCAGGACTCTGTGCACCATAATCAAAGTACTGAACCACTAAGCCATGACAGCTTAGGAGAAGCAGCCACTGTTAACATACATATACTTAGAAATGGTAGATTAACCATTACTAAGCAGGTCTGCAGTCAGCCTGGAATTTTCAAAAACTGCCAGTCACAAAAACGTGCGGGAAATGTGGCATATTTAAGCTCCATAGGCGGGAATACTCACCATAACTGATTGTAACTCACATCTGCAGTTAGAATGGCTGGTGCTGGAGAGGGTACATGCTTCCGAGTGCAACGTTGGGGCATTGAGGAGTCAAAATACATGGTTTGGCTCCTTGTCCACCATCATGAGTCAAGACTCCTGAAGGGCCATTTCCGAGGGACGGAGTACAAGGCAGAGGCTTGGAACCAGTTAGCTCATGACCTCACCAGTGTCACAGGCCTTCCTTGGACTGGTGAGCAGGTCTGTCACCACCATGCAGACCTGAAGAGACGGAAGCAGGACCGCCTGAACCAATGGATACAGGAGGCCCGTGGGATGCAAGATGCCCCAGAACTGAGTAGGTAGCCATAGAATGCAGTATGTAAGAATTGATAATTGATTCTGTATAATGGATAGGTATGTCTCAATATCCCTTCATTTACTTCACAGCTTCAGGTGACCATACTGTGAATCAGCAAGCCTATGCAGATAGGCTGCTAAGGCTGCACCACCAGGCAGGTTAGTGATTATTCTGCATGTATTGTTATATAAAATAGGGGAGAGAGCATGAAAGAAAGTGTTGTAGTCCAATAATACAGCCATAAAATGCCCTGAATAAGTCCTCTGCATGTACTGTCATATACAACAGTCAGAGAGCCAGAAAAAGAGTGTAGTAACCCATTAAGAAAGGTAAAATATGTCTGGAATAATATCGCTGCAGGTACTGTCAAATAAAAAAGTGAGCGAGCCTGAAAAAGAGTGTTCTAACCTATTAATAAAGGTATAATATGTCTTGAATATGTCTTCCATATGCACTGTTATATCAAATAATGGAGCAAGCCTGTGGAAGAGTGTGTAATGTAATTAATAAAGGTATAAAACCCAAAGTGTGTCTGTGTCACTTACTTTGAAATGTTGTACCCTTGCATTATACAAATAGTACTGTTTTAATAAGTGCTGGCAACCCAGAGTTGTGCAGTCCCATCTAAAGTGGGTGATGGAAGTGCTAGTAGCTGTGAAGCATATATACAGTCCTCAACAGTCAGTTACTGGCTGGCATGCATAAGTAAATCTGACACATGAGTAGCATGTTAATTTGTTCCCCAGAAATGTGAGTGTGCTTCAAGAAATGCAGGGTTCTGTACAAATTGAAGTGAAAATGTCATGTGAAAACATCCAGATATGTAGATAAAGAAATATAAATAAAATCAAGAAATATGTAGCAGTAACATCTGCATCTTGGACATTTAGTATGTCAGATATAGGTCAGGTATATATTGAACTAGCCAAACCCATTACACAAACTAATGCATGTTGGCAAGTGTAATAATACATGTAGGGGATATACACTTGCAGTCACTAGGAATGTAGTGTAGACTAAAAGTACTTATAAGATGTTAATTGAGGTTTCTTTCTACACCCTACTGTATGTGCATAAACCATGCAATTCCACACCTCAATGGGTATGTGTAATCTCAAATATTTGTTGGGACATATGTCCTATTGTTCTATAAATATTTGCATTCACTTTGATGCATGTGCCCTGTTCAAACACCACAATCATGGTGGCCTATTGCTACCAATCATCTCTGCATGCTGTTGGAATATCCACTGTCGTTCAATATATGCATGTGTTATGCTTGCTGTTCAACTGTTGGAACCTTGGTGTGTTGGGTTAATGGGAATATTACTGCATGTTGTTACAACTAATCTGGAATGCTGTTGTTTATGTTGTAATTAAACACACCTAATCACAGAACGTATGGGAAGGCCAGTCCCAGCGGACCCACCTGTCCCTCCTCAGCTGGTGAGTGCACCTGGCACCAGCAGGTCCGGTGCCCAGCCTGGGCACCCCTCCTCCATTGGTCCTGTGCCACCTTCGGGTGGAAGCGCAGCAGGGGATGGGGTTCGCCCCCCCCCCGTGCAAGCGTGGGCAGAGAAGGGCCACCTGTCACCCTTCGAAGGGTCCGGGCTGTGGTGTGTAGGGAGATCCAGCGTTCAGTCGCTGATTCCCTATGCCAGCTCGAGGTGAGAGTGGTGCATCTCACAGGTGAGCCTGCCTGTCCTACTCAGCCCCCAGCACAGCCACCCTCGGGGCTGTGAAGGTGCAGTGGTGACTGCCCATGGGTGGGGATCTCAGTTCCACTGTTACCATCTGTGGGCTCATGGGCTTGCGATTTCCAAACATCCGTCCCCGTCAATTGTGTTCACCCACCCCATGTGTCATACACTGCCCCTGTATGCATCTCGTTTGTCTTGTCTGTTAACCTCCCCAACCTACCTCCCCAAACATACCTACTTCCTCTACCTCACTTTCCACTCTCACCTGAAAAAAAAAAAAAGGGCAATCTGTACCCACAAAAAAATTATGCCCCATACATAGCTGCCCATTTCGCACACATGTCCGCTGGACATGTAAACTGATAATTATCATTGGCAGTACAACATACTTTGTTGTCCTCACCCCTCTCCCAGGGGTGGAAGGTTTCAAATATCACTCCAAATTTACTGCATATGCACAGCTGTTGCTGGTAAAGAAATGGGCAGCTATGGACCTTCCCTACACCCGTCCTGCACATCCTGAGCTTGTTTACCTACTGTCTGTCCCTCTTTGTGCCCCCTTTTTCACCACTTTCCTATCTCCCCATTTTCTTTTCTTTAAAAGAAATTAGCGCAGGGGTTAGCGGGAGAAAGCACTTTTAAGCAGTAGTGAGTGGGTTTATGCGAGTGTGCACATGTATGCGCTTAGCTAAGCATCGCTAAGCATCGCGCAAACCCGCTTACAACTGCTTAAAAGTGCCTTAGTCACTCTATGTCAGGGCCCTTGTTCTGCTCAGCAGCAAAAGAAAAAACCTCTGCCAGTCTCGAACCCCAAACCATTGACACAATTGACTGCATGAATTACCACTAAGCCACAGCAGATATACAGATAACTTGGTGCTGAAATAAATATATCATGCATTGCAATGAGGGAATGTAAATGGAAATTAGGAATGGCATAACACAAATCCTGTTCTGTTGGCCTTTACCAGCAGTTGTTGTGGAATTGCATGACATGACTGTGAAAAGAGAACCAGCCATTCTAGCAGGGAATAATGTTACAGTAGCACCTTACAAACACCACACAGTATCAGACCAGGATAAACACTGGCAAAGTTGAATAGGGCAGAGGCCAGACTCCCTAACTGTGACTGCTTTATGGGGATGTCCCTGATTTGTAAACAAATGTTAGCTGTGCCCCTCTGAATTACTCAGAAAAGTACTAACATTAGGCAGAAAAGTGGGGAATCACACTTAATGAATAATGTCAATAGGTGAGAGTAGACACTGCTTTCACGTCAGAAAAGGTGTAGTAATACATATGCTCCAATTCCCAAGAAAGTCTTAACTGCAATATGTCTGTAATACATTGCAGGTGTATCTCACTTATATGTACCTTTCACTGAGGCCGTTCAAATATATACCTGAGATTATCTGAGGCCTGGCAGAGGCAGAAACACACAGGCATATCAGCATTCCTGCAGTTACACACTCTGCAAATAGCTTTGGAAGGAGTTCCACAAGCATGCCCTTATGTAGGAGTACAACACAGAAATATCACAGGATGTAGCCATGTACTGCTAGCAACCAACTGTGGCAATGCCATTGTGCCAGTGCTGAAAAGACTGGTGTGGTGCACAGACAAAGAATAATAGGCTAACCTCTAGCTACCATCTGGATATGTCCACAGGTGGGAGCTACGCAGACAGACTACTTGCCTTGATAGACTAACAGGTACACAGCAACCCTGTATGCTCAGCAAGATAAACCTCATACGATAATAAAAAATGCTCTTTGCAGTTCTGCACCCCTACCCAAAGGTACGACATACCTGTGTATTCAGGCAAAAACAAGGGTGTAGGTAGGCATACTCAGTACTGAAATATGTCCAGTTATGTTGAGCAGCCTGTGCTAATGTCAATGCAAACAAACCACAAACTGTTCAGAAGTGAGTAAATTAATAATTACAGTATAGCAGTTCACAAACAGTGCATGTGTCACAGGAATACATTGCAATAACCACATTTGTATGGCAGTTAATTGTCTAATTCAGAAAGAAAGTACATACTCCCATGTATCCTGTGTTAGAATTTGGAGGGGTGAGTACATGTCTACACTGAGAAGTGTGTACTGGAAGCAGCAACATTCAGGTTTGAGTACAACATGCATATCACTGGCTACAACCCTAGCTTCAGACAAGAGACATATACCAACCTTCTGACTGACACAACGATGTCCAGAGCAAACAAGCATGGGCCCCACCTTGGAAAGCTCAAAGGGCTATGCCTACCTAACCTAGCATTTTATAGCAGTGGGCGGCAATCACAGTGAGTACTGCAATGATCACACAGCAGGCTGCATGCTATTACTGAATGGTGAGCAGCAATTGGTGCAGAGGCTGTCACATGCACATGTGCAGATACCTAGAAAAGCAGGCTGTACCTGCTGTCCACACATGCAATAATATCATTGCAGGAACAGGGAGATAGAGAACGAGAGAGAGACAGAGACACAGACAAAAGAGACAGAGACAGAAACAGAGACAGAAACAGAAACAGACAGAGAAAACCCAAAACAACCAACCAAAAAATAAATAAAAAAATAACAAAAACAACAAAACAGTAACAACAGACGGAGCAGGGAAAACAAAGGTAAGGTATGTAACTCATATGTATGTGCCGGCATGTAGTAGATGTTCCTGAAGAGTACTCTACACACTGCAAATCATCCATATGTGGCAGCAGTACGTATCTATCTGTATCTGCACATGTGCATAGGGCAAGGGACATACTGCAACTGCTAGTGAAGGGTGGACACATATATGTCGTTGAAGGTTGTTATGTGCATATATCTATGTAGGTCGTAGTGTGAGGCATAGAAAACAGCATGCAGTGCTGATATATGTCATGTGGTGGTTAAACGCTGTGGGACTGATTTGTCAGATCTGCTGTGTTGCAGCCAGTGAGGCCTGCTAAAGCTACATGGGCTGAGGACACCAAAATGCATTCTGCACAACACTGTGCAATATAATCACATAACTGTACATCCCACAACTGTCGCATAAGTGATATCCCCACCATGAAAGGTGGACTGTACATGCCTATATGTACATCTATATGTACAGCAATGGATGTGTACATGTATGTGTGTGTGTATATATATATATATATATATATATATATATATATATATATATATATATATATATATATATCTACATATAGAGAGAGAGAGAGAGACACAGGGTCATATGTACTGCAACAGGTGTGTGGTGACCAAGGCATGGACTGTAGACAAGTGTCGATACTGCAGTGCCATTCCCTTTTTCCAAAACACTGTACCCATTAACTACCACATAGGTAGAAATCTACCTAACACTGAAGGTGTGATAAGGGAACATGGGACACAAGTGGACAGTAGCCTCCCCTTTGATAAAGACAGTGCCACACTAGACTTGTAATCTGTCTATGTGGTATGTGTCATGACAACAGGTGTGTCATCTAGGGAAATATAGGTCAGTGTTCCCCTCTACTCATCACAATGCCCCGTGTGGTATGTACCTCACATGACAACTGCAGCAAGTGGAAACGCTACAGACATACCTCACAAAGGGTAATACTGGCCTCAAACAGATGCCCTATGCAGACTGACTCACAAAACCACAGCTAGACTGTATTGCATACTGCCCACACAGAGGTGACCTCTGCCGGACATACAGAGGTATAAAAGAATTCACCAACAAGTTAGCGAAAACCACCAGGAGTCAGGAAACTATGCTGGAACAGCGTAGATTTATTGATAAAAACAACAAAGGTTAAGCGCTTTCCACAGTATAAAACTGTCTTCATCAGAACAAACCATACTAAAACTCATCCTCTTATATACAAACCTCCCACAAAAAGAACCCGCCCTTTACATCAATTAATCAATTATATCATTACATTCAAGCTCTGTAAAACACAAACTTGAACTACAACTAACCTTCAGTAAAACATAAAACCTTACATATTACAAAATTCATAAGTCAAAATAGTACTGAATAAATACTTGTATCTGATATTATTTACAGCATCTGCAAGAATGAATAACATTCATATGTAACACAATAAATATTATATAATATAAATGTAATATTTTGTCCTATCTGATATTCCTACACTAGAAATATTATACATAAATAATATGAAAATTGTGGACATGTGGTGTACTAAGATTGAATATAAATATATATCTATCTCCTTGATGCAAATACTATGTATGATATTTAAAATATTTAAATTTTTAAACCTTGACAAGGGGTTTAGTAGGGATCACCTCATTGAGGCCCGGGGGAGTGGCTGCATCCAACTTAATCTGCCACCTAATCTCCCTTTCTCCCACTACTGCCTTAACATTACCCCCATGTGGGTTGGGGGTAATCACATCCAAAATGGCAAATTTGAACACCTTACATTGTGGGTTGTTGATAAGGTGCCTCGACAAAGCGTTATTAACATCACACTTCCTCATACAATATGTGTGATCATAAATTCTGTTCTTTAAACAACGGTCTGTCTTACCCACATAATAACTCATACAAGTTTGGCAAACGCCCAAAAAAACTATATGTTTAGTCAGACAATTACCATTAGAAAACCAGACCTTACTTCTCAAACAGTTCTTTAGTGTAATGTTAGGTACATCCAATATGTATCTGCAAAAATTGCATTGACCACATTTTTTGTACCTGTTTTCTGTACTTTCGTGGTCTGTTGATATTTGGATTTGATTTCAATGATCCTTTTTAAATTGTTGCCAGTTTTGTAAACGAAGTGTGGCCTGTCAGTTACCTTGTCTCTTATTGACTGGTCACTAGTCAAAATGTTCCAATTAGAGGTGATGATATTTTTCACTTTACTAGAGTGTCTACCATATTTGATTATACAAGCCTTAGAATGATCGTTCTCCACAACCGGCATATCCTTTGAGTTAATATTGTCTTTGCCATTCTGAAAACTATTAGTACCCACCCCTAATAGTGGTTTGTATTTACGGCCCCATTCATTACTGACATACCCGATAATATCATTAATCATTTTTTGGGGGTATCCCTTGTCTGCAAATAAATGCCCAATATACTCCATCTCCCGGAGCATGTAGTCCCTTTCAGTTGTCATTCGAGCAGCCCGAATGCACTGCCCCTTAATGATACCCCTCTTGGTACTATATGTATGGGCACTACTATCTAAGGATACACAAACTTAGTCTTGTTGGACTGGGAAACGGAATTCATATTACAGTCTAAATGGATGGTACAAATCAAGAGATATGTTAGATACCTGGACGATATTTTTATCTTATGGGGGGGTGATGAACAGGATTTTTTGGATTTCATGAAATACATCAACAGTACTACTGATTATTTAAAGTTCACCCATCAATATAATCGCACTGGTATCAACTATCTTGATGTGTTCATATACAGCAAGGGCGATGAGTTCCAGTCCTGTATCTACAGAAAGTATACGTTCAGCAATGGATATTTGCATTTCAGTAGTGCCCATACATATAGTACCAAGAGGGGTATCATTAAGGGGCAGTGCATTCGGGCTGCTCGAATGACAACTGAAAGGGACTACATGCTCCGGGAGATGGAGTATATTGGGCATTTATTTGCAGACAAGGGATACCCCCAAAAAATGATTAATGATATTATCGGGTATGTCAGTAATGAATGGGGCCGTAAATACAAACCACTATTAGGGGTGGGTACTAATAGTTTTCAGAAAGGCAAAGACAATATTAACTCAAAGGATATGCCGGTTGTGGAGAACGATCATTCTAAGGCTTGTATAATCAAATATGGTAGACACTCTAGTAAAGTGAAAAATATCATCACCTCTAATTGGAACATTTTGACTAGTGACCAGTCAATAAGAGACAAGGTAACTGACAGGCCACACTTCGTTTACAAAACTGGCAACAATTTAAAAAGGATCATTGAAATCAAATCCAAATATCAACAGACCACGAAAGTACAGAAAACAGGTACAAAAAAATGTGGTCAATGCAATTTTTGCAGATACATATTGGATGTACCTAACATTACACTAAAGAACTGTTTGAGAAGTAAGGTCTGGTTTTCTAATGGTAATTGTCTGACTAAACATATAGTTTATTTGGGCGTTTGCCAAACTTGTATGAGTTATTATGTGGGTAAGACAGACCGTTGTTTAAAGAACAGAATTTATGATCACACATATTGTATGAGGAAGTGTGATGTCAATAACGCTTTGTCGAGGCACCTTATCAACAACCCACAATGTAAGGTGTTCAAATTTGCCATTTTGGATGTGATTACCCCCAACCCACGTGGGGGTAATGTTAAGGCAGTAGTGGGAGAAAGGGAGATTAGGTGGCAGATTAAGTTGGATGCAGCCACTCCCCCGGGCCTCAATGAGGTGATCCCTACTAAACCCCTTGTCAAGGTTTAAAAATTTAAATATTTTAAATATCATACATAGTATTTGCATCAAGGAGATAGATATATATTTATATTCAATCTTAGTACACCACATGTCCACAATTTTCATATTATTTATGTATAATATTTTTAGTGTAGGAATATCAGATAGTCAGGACAAAATATTACATTTATATTATATAATATTTATTGTGTTACATATGAATGTTATTCATTCTTGCAGATGCTGTAAATAATATCAGATACAAGTATTTATTCAGTACTATTTTGACTTATGAATTTTGTAATATGTAAGGTTTTATGTTTTACTGAAGGTTAGTTGTAGTTCAAGTTTGTGTTTTACAGAGCTTGAATGTAATGATATAATTGATTAATTGATGTAAAGGGTGGGTTCTTTTTGTGGGAGGTTTGTATATAAGAGGATGAGTTTTAGTATGGTTTGTTCTGATGAAGACAGTTTTATACTGTGGAAAGCGCTTAACCTTTGTTGTTTTTATCAATAAATCTACGCTGTTCCAGCATAGTTTCCTGACTCCTGGTGGTTTTCGCTAACTCGTTGGTGAATTCTTTTATTTTGTTGACTACTGGGATCCTGTTGTTTAGTTTGTCGACTACATACAGAGGTATGTCAGACCCATAGCTGTGTGACAACCACCACGGCAACATATCACAATCCCTCCGGCTACACAGTCTAGGGTCCTAAACCTCATCAGCTCACTAAACAGCACATGCTGGAGGGATAGGTTCCTATCTCAGAGATATGCCATACTCTGGAATAGACCACCTAGCAATAGCAAACAAGGCTCCTCATTAGCAGTTGTCATAAATACCCCTGATGATTGTTTGGGAGATTAGTAATACATCCCAGGAATCCCCTCTGTGGTTCTGGTTGACAGGGGCAAGTGAAATCAAAGTACATGTGTGGCAAAGGCCAGGGTAGCATATGGCTAGGCTGCTGTAGGTCCTAGGGCCAATAGCATATCACCTACCTATGACACTATGCACTCACACATGTACTCAATGCAATACCTGCTATGTGAGGTTGAATAAGTGTAACACTGAATGTGTGCAAGATCTGTAAAGTTGTGATAGTGTAGTGTGAAGTTGTATCTGACATGGTAGTGTCTATCCTAGCTGTGAGGCCAGCAAAAGATGAGTATGTTATTGTTAGGCAGACATAGTAGTATGGCATATGATGTGACGTAGTTCCTTGTTGATGACTGTGGTGTCCCATTGTAGGCTAAAGCAATACATGTATGCTTAGTGAGTGGAACTGCTGGTGAATCCGACTCCCATATGACCTGTAGTACTACCTGAAGCTGTAGGCCTAAACAGCACAGTATGGTGTGTGTTCACATTGCTTGGAAACACTGTATTCTGTGTTTCCTGTAGTCTGCACAGAGGACATAACTCAGGCATAAGGGTTTGTAAGTAGTAGCACACAGTACTGTATGGTACACAGGTAAAGATCATCTGTGTTGGCATACAGTGGTGTGTTGCATGTTTGTCTGATGTGTGTGTAATTATGCCTGTACCATGGCCGCAATCATATGTGTGTTACAGGGTATACGTGTGTATCTAGCAACATATATACTCTGTTACAGCAGTATGCCACCTATATTAACAACTGTGCACATATCTTAGGCAGGGCTATGGCATCAATGACTAGGGTGGTTTACTGGTACTACTGTAACTGTACTTTACATTAATTGCAATGGATGACATCTTTGTTCATGCATTAGCGTGATATATACCCCTGTGGCATGGTTGTGCATTGTGTCACAAACAGTGTGCCAGGTACTGTTGTATAGTGGTTTGATATATAGAGTGTGCCAGGCACTGTTAGTCAGTTGTGACCTGAGAACCAATATGCGGTATTGAACGTGTGTATCCTCTGACAGACAAATGGATGGTATATATGGCAGTGAAGTGATATCTGTGGTTAAGGGTGTAAAGTGTGCCACAGGACTCGCTCACAAATATTGTTAATTTCTCTTTCAGCCTGATGGCCCACCAACGTAACCCTTGTTACACAGCAACGGAGGAAGAGGAGATCCAGAAAAGCCTGGTGCAGCACTACACACTGCTGTTTTCTAGAAGCAGCCAGCACCAGCATGAGCGGTCTGCACTGTGGCAAGATCTTGTTCATCGGGTAAATGACATAGGCATGCATAACTGGACATATGAGCAGGTACGCCATCACTGCAGTGATTTAATTAGACATGTCCAGCGGCGTGTGTCTGATATCCATAGACAACAACTTGCCACAGGTGGTTGGGTGGCCATTCACCCCCCCCCTCACCAGAGTGGAGGAGCTGCTCCTAAGTGTGGTTACTCCTGGACAACAACAGCAACTCCCACAGATATGTGTTGTCATGGAGGCCGGAGCCACCCAGCATGTTCACATGGAGCATGCAGGTAACATGCCCTATCTGTAGACTACAGTTACCTGTATTGTTAGATTATGTCTACGTGAGATGTGTACTGTGTGTTTAGCAGTTGTGCTGCCTAGTGTTGTGCAATACTGATATTTGGAATATTATCTGTATACCTGTGACTGTCGACTGTTGTTCTACTGTAGTCTAGCAAACCCACAGTAGCAATGCCACAGTTGTGGCCACTGACAAACTCTCTCATATTCTCGTAGGTCCCTCTGGTGTGACAGCAGGGCAGACACTCCATGCTGGTGAATGTGATATAACTGCAATGTTGGTAATGTAATGTGCATGTCATAGGTGGGGTGTAGGCCATGTACACGTAACACACCTACGCATAATGCATGCCATGCATGTTTGCTGTAAAATACTGCACAGCTCAGTAATGTCAGTAGCTGCCTCAATGACATGCAATACACAGAGCATCAGACACAGTTGTGGCAACACCGTACTGCACATTGGATAGGCATAGTTGCTACAGCTGTACACAACATAACACGTTTATCATACGCAGTAAACCTCAACATGCTACATATGGCGTTACCACACACCTGCTGTAAGGTCACACTTCAGTATCCCACATGTCATCCATACACACATGATATACCTCAGGGGTAGAGGCCTATCATGGGGCTGTGCAACACTCTTCAAAACATAACACAGTCATGTTAGGCAATGCTCCCTATTGGGCACCTCACACACCCATGTACAAAGTGGCTGTGTAATTGTGAACGTAGCCATGGCACTGCAGTTCAGGTACAGCATGGTAGGCAGTGGTCTATCACACATTAGTAGCCATGAGTGACCACATGATGCATGATGATGATGGCTCATGGTACTACACCCCATCCAGTTACAGTGACCACAGCACTACACAGAGCAGTCATTGCTTTGCACCTCAATGTTGTGTGTGTGCAAACATATGCACCTATACACAATATGCATAGCATGTTGTGTGTGTGCTTGCATAGGCCAGTATGCACAATATGCATAGCAGTTGCCATCTGTACAAAGTGACACATATATGTCCTGGAATGTTATTGGGTGTATAGGTCACATGACACACATTGGGTATGTGTAGTGTTTAATGTTGCAGTCGTGTAGCATGCCATGTCATGGCTGGCACTGACATATCAGCAATATGTCTCACACTCACCATAACCACTGTACAATGGCCACGTCGAGCATTTGGATTCCTTCACGTCTACATGCACCACTCATCCCATGTGTGTACATAGCATGCATGTGCTACACCTGTGCCCACTATTATCTGCTATGGACACAGACACTGTAATCAGACATGGAAATCTATGTGTCACACAGATAACACATGCAGCCATGGTATGTATACCTGTGAGTGATGGTGCACAGGACATTGCAGAGCTGATAATACTTGCACAGCAATGTTGTGTCCATGTACACATTGTGTTCCAGGGTGTAGCCAATCACTGAACAACTACACACATGCATCAAAGCCATGTATACTGTCATTAAATAGGGCTGTCTACACTCACACTGCATGGTCTTGAGCAACACATATTCTGCATGCTGACACGTGTGAGGTGACTGCTTGCCTTGTGATACTGTCACCCACCTTCATTCACTATTGAGTATGTTTTGGATTGCTGGTGTGTGTCTGTATCTGCTGTAGTGAGGAGTGTATTTGTGTGCATGCGTGCATGTGTACATGTGTGCATGTGTGCATGTGTTCATGTGTGCATGTGTGCTAACATCATGTACAGATTGTAAAGTGTGTTTCCTGTCTTCCTCTCACAGGTGCTGAGTTTGGGGTGGCTGAATGCAGCAGAGAACCTGAAGACACTGCCACAAATAGTGGAGATGATGAGACATGTATTGTGGCACAAGCAGGTTTGACAGGGTCTGTTGTTGGTCTGCCAATCGACAGTACACAGTGTTCCACCCCATCTATGCGCACACTCATACTGCCAATACATCCCTCATCACCAATGGCCTTAGCCGAGGGACAGCATACAGTTGATATTGACCAGGATAGTGTGGTACCCATGGCACTTGCATCCCCTCACAGCAGCCATACCCAGATTCCTGGAATGGTACCACATAGGCAGATGTCCAGGGGGTTCTTGGGGGAGCACCGCTGGTCATATTGCCCCTGTCAGACGTGCCCTCACAGGTCTTACAACCTCAAGTATGTTCCGGGCTGTAATGCAGGCACAGGCACTTATGGAACGGTACACCAGACAGGGACTAAGGGCGCAGAAGGCCCCTTTCACTGCTATCAATGACAACATCCGTGACCTTGCCGGTGCCATCCAGAATTACACCGAGGTCATTGATAGACATTGGGGGTAGACATTAGATGCCCTCCACAATGTGTTTTCCATGAGCCAGGACTGTGCGGGATGGTTGAGACGTCGATGCTGATGCATGCCAGCAACATCAACAACTGGCAGTCATCTTGGATGGCCCACAGATCACAGCCACTCCCGTACTGGCAGTACCAGCCCCAGCAATGCTGGGGCTGGCCTGTCGATTGACCGTCCTAGTAGACCATGTGCACGTGGCTCTGGCCAGTCCCAGCAGGGACATGGGTCCACTTGACATACCTCTGCCTCTGATGATAGTACCCAGTCAGGGTTGGTACCCGATACTGTCCGTAGCACCCCTGCCAGGCATAGGTACTGTGTCCATGGCCGGAGACAGTGATCTGTACAGCCTGGCAGGTACAGTCTGTGGTTGTCCCACAACCTCCCGTATATGGCAGCCACATGGTGGAGCTGTGTGCATGCAGACACACACACATTAACCAAAAAACTAGGGCTCACACATACACATACACACATTACATCAACATTGGCCCATGCTGTACTGTTGTCCCTCACACACACACAGACACACACAGACATATCGATTGGATGGGTCAATGTCAGGCTCTGGCAAACCAACAACACACCCTGTGCATATGATGACACCTGTGCCACCTTCTGTTATCTGTAACATTGGTAACACAATAGCAGCCAAACAACAAAAATGAGACAACTGAACCACAAGGCGTTAGTACCTGCTGCTGAACGCCAGATGCATAAACTATGGTGATTCAAAGCTGACACGTTGATCCTTGCACAAAAGAGTTGGACACTCAGTTGAAAACCATTTATTGCACACAAACGATTAAGCTCTTTCACCTACATCCAAAGTAGGCTTCATCAGAATAAAAAACATTTCCTTTACATGATTTAAATAGTTTAAAATTGGCGCCAAAATATTCTAATTCTTAAAGAGATATACATTCTCTAATAAGTATATAATAATGTATACACTCAATTAAACTTGCATCAGTCAAACTGAATACGTCAAGGTCTTATTGTAAAGTATATTGTACATAAAATATTATTATAGGATTAAAAATATAAAATATAAAATACATCATAAGGAAATCTCATTGACAGTATTCAATAATACTTTTTGTAGAAATACTGTCATTTAGACCAGGTGGGGTTGTGGCATCAGTTAGAATCTGCCAATATGTTTCTCTAAATGACAGTATGTTTTTTATATTGCAACCTTTCGGGTCTGATATCACTGATTCCACTATCCCAAATTTGAATGAATGCTCAGATCCCTTATTTATAATATGCCTGGCAAGGGCATTTTTATCATCACGCTTCTTTATACAATAATTGTGTGCATAAATTCTTTTTTTAAATTTCTGTTCCGTTTTACCTATATAGTATGACGGACACTTTATGCACTTTGCTAAATATATTATGAAACTACTGTTACAGTTCCCTTTTTTAAAAAAGATTCTAGTGCTATTATAATTCACTAATTTTACACATGGTTCTTCTAAAACAAAAGGACACTGTTTACAGCACCCACATCTACTCGTGTGCTGAGAGTCTACTCTGTTCATGTTCCTCTTTTTTGTATTGTGTCTCTCTAATATACTCTTGAGGTTAGGGGCCATTTTATGTACAAAAATTGGTTTTTTTACCTAGAATGGCTTCCATCTCCTGATCAGTCAACATAGTATACCAATGTTTGTACAGAATGTTTTTTACTTTGTTATGGTGTGTGTTGTATTCTATAATACAAGCTCTCCCATACTCGTTATCAGTTCTTTGTTTCTCTACCATCTGTTGGTCCTTTTCATAGTATTTATAACCTAAAAGTGGGAATATATTAATACCCCATCTATCTAACAAATCTGTACTTATTTTCTTCATCATAGTAAGACTATATCCCCTATCTGTAAATAAGGAAATAATGTATTCTATCTCTTTCTTAACATCCTCTTTAGATGTAGTCATTCTTATTGCCCTAATACATTGGCCTTTGAAAATATTAATTTTAGTTCTGTCAGGATGGTAACTTTCAAAATCCAAGTAGGAGTTTGTAAATGTCTCTTTCCTATGTATGCTGGATTGGAAAAGCTCACCTCTTTTAGTTACAAGTGTGTCCAAATAAGGCACACCACAATCATTAAATTTGGCCGTAAATTTCAAATAATTACTACTCAGATTGATATAATTCAGATATTCACTGAAATCATCCTGGGTGCCTTCCCATATTATGTAAATGTCATCCAGGAATCGTGAGTAGTATTTGATGTTCGCCATATATTTGCTTTTGAACACCACCTCTTCCTCCCATTCCAGCATGACCATATTAGCATATATGGGGGCACAAGCTGCCCCCATCGCTACCCCTCTTGTTTGTTTAAATATTTCTCCCTCATAGTATATAAAATTGTTGTCCAATACTATGGACATTAGGTCATATACTAAATGAGTTTTCTCTCTTGTGAGGTTGCTGTGCCTGTGTATACTATTGTAAAATGCCTCCAGACCCTCTTCTTTGGGAATACACATAAACAGGTCCACCACATCTATGGATGCAAAAATCAACTGATTGGATGTCAATGTCACTGGATAATTTTTTAAGAACTCCCATGAGTCCTTGACCATATGGTCTACTTTACAGTATACATGTTTTAATAAAGTATCTATCAAAACTCCACTAGGGAAGGTTTTGGTCCTACTGCCCGAAATAATGGGCCGAAAGGGAGGGTCTTGTAGATTCTTATGTATCTTGGGTATTCCTACCATTACTGCTAGAGTGGGGTATTCTACCTTTAAGAATTCGTAGGTGTCCTGATTAATTCTGTTATCTATTAAGAATTCTTCAATGTGACAATCTATCTTTCTATAAGCTTTATTCAGCTCATTCTTAGATATTTTCGTATAATTTAATGTGTCATGTAACATCTTATATATCTTACTATTATACTCCTTTTGGTCATAGATCACTATCCCTCCTCCCTTATCGGGCTTCATAATTCGGACATTGCTATTATTGTTCAAATCAGCAAGGACTCTGCTCTCTTCTTCAGACAAATTAGTGGTACCTAATCTGTGTTTACTTTTGATCTTATAAATGTCATGGGTAACCAGTTTCTCATATCTCATGACTTCCTGATTCGCACTAGGCATAAAACTGCTTTTTTTCTTTATGGTGTTGTTACTATCTGCCTTACTGTGATTGTCCTTGAACATTATAGCTAAATTCAATTTTCTAACATATTTTTTGACTTCACAAATGGTGTCTACCAATCTAAATGGTGGGGTTGGAATGAATTTCATTCCCTTGGAGAGTAAACTGAAATGTGCTGGGGTCAGGGACATGCTAGTGTAGTTGAAAATCTGAAAATTGTCATATTTATTGATAACAGTCTGTGATGTTATTTCTCTTTTTTCAACCTCTTGGTCCCCCCCTGCATCAAAGTCAACTACCAGTCCTGATGATGACTGTAGTCTTTCTTTCTCCAAGAGTTTTGTTTGGCCCATCTTTTGTGACCTTCTCTGTTGTCTCCCCTCCAAAATTTTTTTTCCCCTCTCTCCATATAATCTGTCTTTCTATCATTAGATTTCTGTCCTGCCTGTTTCCATATATAAGCCATGCCTTTTTCATACTGAGCCTTATCCCTATTGAGTTTCTTGGTTTTTCTACCATGTAATGTTTTGGTCCTGTGATCCACATTCTCAAATTGTTTATAATACAAATTCTCCCAGTCTTTGAATAATAAATCAGATAAAATGATTTCATTCATACTATCATACTATCTATTTCTGTTAGCAGTCTGCAATCCAGCATACATAGGAAAGAGACATTTACAAACTCCTACTTGGATTTTGAAAGTTACCATCCTGACAGAACTAAAATTAATATTTTCAAAGGCCAATGTATTAGGGCAATAAGAATGACTACATCTAAAGAGGATGTTAAGAAAGAGATAGAATACATTATTTCCTTATTTACAGATAGGGGATATAGTCTTACTATGATGAAGAAAATAAGTACAGATTTGTTAGATAGATGGGGTATTAATATATTCCCACTTTTAGGTTATAAATACTATGAAAAGGACCAACAGATGGTAGAGAAACAAAGAACTGATAACGAGTATGGGAGAGCTTGTATTATAGAATACAACACACACCATAACAAAGTAAAAAACATTCTGTACAAACATTGGTATACTATGTTGACTGATCAGGAGATGGAAGCCATTCTAGGTAAAAAACCAATTTTTGTACATAAAATGGCCCCCAACCTCAAGAGTATATTAGAGAGACATAACACAAAAAAGAGGAACATTAACAGAGTAGACTCTCAGCACACGAGTAGATGTGGGTGCTGTAAACAGTGTCCTTTTGTTTTAGAAGAACCATGTGTAAAATTAGTGAATTATAATAGCACTAGAATCTTTTTTAAAAAAGGGAACTGTAATAGTAGTTTCATAATATATTTAGCAAAGTGCATAAAGTGTCCGTCATACTATATAGGTAAAACGGAACAGAAATTTAAAAAAAGAATTTATGCACACAATTATTGTATAAAGAAGCGTGATGATAAAAATGCCCTTGCCAGGCATATTATAAATAAGGGATCTGAGCATTCATTCAAATTTGGGATAGTGGAATCAGTGATATCAGACCCGAAAGGTTGCAATATAAAAAACATACTGTCATTTAGAGAAACATATTGGCAGATTCTAACTGATGCCACAACCCCACCTGGTCTAAATGACAGTATTTCTACAAAAAGTATTATTGAATACTGTCAATGAGATTTCCTTATGATGTATTTTATATTTTATATTTTTAATCCTATAATAATATTTTATGTACAATATACTTTACAATAAGACCTTGACGTATTCAGTTTGACTGATGCAAGTTTAATTGAGTGTATACATTATTATATACTTATTAGAGAATGTATATCTCTTTAAGAATTAGAATATTTTGGCGCCAATTTTAAACTATTTAAATCATGTAAAGGAAATGTTTTTTATTCTGATGAAGCCTACTTTGGATGTAGGTGAAAGCGCTTAATCGTTTGTGTGCAATAAATGGTTTTCAACTGAGTGTCCAACTCTTTTGTGCAAGGATCAACGTGTCAGCTTTGAATCACAATAGTTTATGCATCTGGCGTTTAGCAGCAGGTACTAACGCCTTGTGGTTCAGTTGTCTCATTTTTGTTATCTGTAACATTGATGGAGGAACAGGCTAACGTGGTGCTGATGCACAGGGTGACATTATAGCAGTGTAGCAATATTAGCAAGTTGTCAACAGGAAAGTGTAATGATATCCTTGTAGGTATATCTGAGCAGGCATGATGCATCAAAGCTCTGATTGTCAATGTAGCATTGTTTACACCAGTGTTAGGTCTGAGTATGTATTGTCTGCCCATGTGCCACTTGGCTGAAGTGTATGGTGTTGCCAGCATGTGTTAGTGAGTGGACAGTATGTGTGTGATGTGTGCAGTACAGATTAGTAGGTGTACATCTGTGAACATGGTGGGTGCGCACTGTCTGCATGTACGTGCATAGTGGACACATGGGACGTGTGACATACCCTGTTTTACACATTGTTAACATCTCATAGTATCTCTCGATGGCCAGTATGCATTCTACTACAGATATGTACTAACATGGGTACACATGTGTGTATGACATGGGTTGACACTATGTTGTGGGTGATACTGTTAATATCTGTCAATGTTTTGCATTCTGGTAATATACACAACCTCAACAGCATGACTACAACCAATCATTAGATGATGTCCTGACAACTGACACACAGTTGTAGGGAACTCAGTAACAGTTGGATCCTTCCAGTACTATACTATAACAGTAACCAGTGGTATTGACCGCCACTCGTTCCTGGGCCACACCTGTTTGGCATATAGGCCTCTTAGGTACATGCAAACACACTAGGGATATGTCCATCCACATCTGGAAATGCATGCATTGGCCTACAATGCATTCTCTGGATGGGACACATATCCTACACAAGGGTATCATACAGACAGATACCCGTTGTCCGACACATGCTGTATTGCACTAAGCTGACTATGGCATAGTCATCCACATTTACTATACATACTATCCCAACAGTACCACATAGGTGGTAGCCCCCAACATGTATGTTGGTACCAATGTGTACATACAGCCACGTGTTATGTCATCTGTCCCTTGGTATCCACATATTCAGAGGTATTGTGAAGTCCCTCGGTGTATCACATAAGACATTAGGGGCCTGAATGCATATCCACAAGGCTGTTGTACACCTATAATGACTGTCCATTATTGCCAGTCGTTGTTGTGTATGAACATGTCTGACATATACCCCAGGCATGTACCCTCACTCATACTACTCTATAGTAACTGTCATGGGTGTGTGTGGCACATATGACCTTGGCCACAGATCACTACAGTGGCCGGCCTTGTCACATACATACATATGTGACCTACGATCTGAGAAGCAGCGGCACAATCTGTCAAAGGAAACAAATGTATTCATGTAGTATGCAGGCTTCACACCTATGTACTAATTGAGGTCACATGTACATATATTTATTTGCCACACAGATACCTGATGTGTGCAATGCACATACTGTTTTAATCCTGATATGTCATACCATAGTAAAAGCAAAATCCACACCGCATTGACACACACTCTCAGCAATTGCAGGTTTCAAACCCCTACCTAACTATGTTATGATACTAGAGAGATATGCATTAACACGGCACACTATATGCTTTATGGTTGTTTTGTTTTCTCATGCTATATTTGTAGGATGCTGACATCATCAGACTTTCCAAAGAGGAATGTACCTCTTTTAATGTGTTTTCCCAGTCTCCAAAAAGGCACTCCTCTCAAAGGGAATCACACACATACACACACCCCCACACCCAAACACACACTGTCAGCATTTGCAGGATTCAAAATCCTACCTATGTTATGATACTAGAGAGATACACATTAACACGGCGCGCTATATGCTTTACTGTGTGTTTTGTTTTCTCCTGCTATATTTGTAGGATGCTGACATCATCAGACTTTCCAAAAAGGTATGTACCTCTTTTAATGTGTTTTCCCAGTCTCCAAAAAGGGCACTCCTTTCAAAGGAAATTACACAGAAACACACACACGCAGTCAGCAATTGCAGGATTCAAACCCCTATCGAACTATGTTATGATACTTGAGTGATACACATTAACACAGAACGCTATATGCGTCACGGAGTGCTTTGTTTTCTTCTGCTATATTTGTAGGCTGCTGATATCATCAGACTTTCCAAAGAGGAATGTACCTCTTTTAATGTATTTTTCAGTCTCCAAAAAGGGCACTTGTCTCAAAGGAAATCACACACATACACCCCCCCTACACAGTTAACAATTGCAGGATTCAAACCCCTACCTAATTATGCTATGATAGCAGAGAGATACACATTAACATGATACGCTATATACTTTACAGGGTGTTTTGTTTTCTCCTGCTATATTTGTAGGATGCTGACATCATCAGACTTTCCAAAGAGGAATGTACCTCTTTTAATGTGTTTTCCCAGTCTCCAAAAAGGGCACTCCTCTTAAAGGAAATCACACACACACAGTCAGCAATTATAGGATTCAAACCCCTACCTGACTATGTTATGATACTAGAGAGATACGCATTAACACGGCATGCTATATACTCTACTGGGTGTTTTGTTTTCTCCTGCTATATTTGTAGGAAGCTGACATCATCAGACTTTCCAAAGAGGAATGTACCTCTTTTAATGTGTTTTCCCAGTCTCCAAAAAGGGAACTCCTCTCAAAGGAAATCACACACATCCCCCACACACAGTCAGCAATTGCAGGATTCAAACCCCTACCTAACAATGTTATGATAATAGAGCGTTACATATTAACACAACGCACTATATGCCTTACTGGGTGGCTTCTTTTCTCTTGCTATATTTGTAGGATGCTGACATCATCAGACTTTCCAAAGAGGAATGTACCTCTTTTAATATGTTTTCACACTCTCCAAAAAGGGCACTCCTCTCAAAGGAAATCACACACAACCCCCACACAGTCAGCAATTATGGGATTCAAACCCCTACTTAATTATGTTTTGATACTAGAGAGATACGCATTAACACGACATCTTATATGCCTTACTGGGTGGTTTCTTTTCTCCTGCTATATTTGTAGGATGCTGACATCATCAGACTTTCCAAAAAAGAATATACCTCTTTTAATGTGTTTTCCCAGTCTCCAAAAAGGACACTCTTCTCAAAGGAAATCTCATACATACACACACACAGTCAGCCATTGCAGGATTCAAACCCCTACCTAACTATGTTATGATACTAGAGAGATACACATTAACACGACATGCTACATGCCTTACTGGGTGGCTTGGTTTCTCATGCTATATTTGTAGGATGCTGCCATCATCAGACTGGTCATGGTAATGTGTGTACACTTTGTTTTATGCAATCCCAGGAATGTGCCATGTGGGTCGGCAGGTGTCAACAGCTTGAACAGGACCACATAATTCTTAGCTTGTGTGATCTATCTGTGGACAAATTGACATTCCTTCATATGTCAGCACATATTTATGCACAGATTGTTGGTTTTGTGGATACATGTGTCTGGGATGTTGATAAAGGGCTATTCAAAGTTCAGTGATGTATGTCCTGGGTGGCTGCCTTGCAAACAGTCTAGCATGTTTGGGAACCACGATCTGCACATGAACATACCACAGTTGGTAGGGTTGTGTGTTTGTCAGCTTCCAATAGCTCTTTTTATGACTTCAACCATGATGGACTCTGTGGCCTTGCAGATCAGACTTCATAGGCTTACTGGACTATACTTTCCATGGTGTGTTGTGCACCAACACTTGTGGGAAGTGCCATATATTGCTGTAACACATTTAACGGTTCCAGATCCTATGGAGAGGGTGAGGCTCAACAGACTGTTCAGGTGCAGGGTCTGTTTGTTCTGTAGTTCATTCATGACACATATAGGGAAACAATGTAATCCAATTGCTGCCATGCTTTTGGCTTTGGGGGGAGCTGTTTACCCATTCTACATGTGATATCTCCTGGTATGATGATAGGGACTTTCATTAGTGGGAGGTGGGTATGTATATATGGGCCTGTCTAACATAATGTCGGCATTGTCAGTCAGGTACAGTTGGCCCTGACTCAGGACATATATGAGTGTACATTGCTATTTATGACATAGCTGAAGGAGGTGTCATGATTCCATCTGGACTCCTTCGCAGCTACTCTTTACAAAACACTGACAAACCTGAGCACTAATCCCTGTTATACTCTTTTACACACTTAACACCCTACTGATCCTTTGTGATCAGTCTACAGAGTATGTCATCATAATATCCTGGCATGTCCAGGGGTCGGTTTTGTGTGTAGTCTCCAGTCCAGCTGGTGAATATTGTGATTTTGACACAATGTCACAACTGCCTCATGTACACAGACAACCCTCTCCTCCTCCCAACAAACTCAGATATATGTGAGAGATGCAACTATATAGACATACAGGAGGCTGAGCTCTCTCGACCCATGACTGGCACAGTATCTCAGGTGGTGAAGGTAACCACACACACCACATATCAGTCTCACATAAACCTATAGCGACAGCAATCAAACCACATTATCACACATAAGCATACTCGGAGGCTCTAAATAAACTCTGTCTAAGCAGCAGAGACCTCCAAAGTAGACACACAAACAACTGCTACCCCACTACAATACCCACATATCACATAGTTCACAATGTCAGTGTGCCACACAGTCACTGCCCTTCGGGCTAAACAACACACCTAATACACTTGTAATAAGTGACACTTATTGTCAGACACACTGACGTCCCACTCACCAGGCCGAACAAGGGGATGGTCACTTTGAGCTGTCTGTCGGGTGCCAGGATCCGCCACATAACACATGCACTCAGGTCACTCCAAAGCAAGTACAGACATGGCTCCATCATTGTCCATGCTGGTGCGTAAAACCTCAGACGTTCCTCCCTGGACCACATGACATGATACATAAAGGAACTCTCTGATCATGTAGCCCTGGCCAGTATGACCCTGACCTTGTGTAGCATCTTACACTCACCAAGTATGATGTCACAGTATACAGACAAACCTATCATGTTTAACAGTTGGCTAGCATATTGGTGTCATTCAAAGGGGATCCAGTGTCTGTCAGCATGGGGTGACATGCTCGACATGCCACGTAGCTTCGCTATGGACAGCTTGCACCTGTCACCCTTGGACTTTCAAATACTGGCTAAGGCTCTTGCTACCACCATAGTTCCTTTTTTTAAGCGGGGCTCAAAAGACAAACCCACCTCCATAGACATTACAGAGTAAATGAAACTAAGGGTAATGCTGCTCAACACCAGATGTGTTACCCTCAAATTGCGCCCACTCAGGACTCCCCTCAGTATGGAGAATAGCGATATCTGTGCACTAACAGACACCTGGTTCAGGCTCACAAATGCACACCAGCACTACCAGGTTATATTTCATACCATGCTTTCTGACCACAAGACTCGGAGCGGCCAACACAAATAGGGGGAGTATCCATATACATCACAGATACACACACCTCCGGGTTAGTAGCACTGCATGAAGCATCACAGACCATACATATGCAACTAACATTGTGCAAAACTGCCTTTCAGTTTGTTGCCTGTACAGACCACCCTCCCAAACTCAGGAACCACACTCAGCTTTCCTGGGAACACTGGAGAATATGAAGGTCACCCCAAACACGATTATATTGGGTGACTTCAAATACCCAAATATTGACTGGGGATACTACTCAAGCCCCAACACCCTCGCCCAACAGTTGCTACTATTTGTAAACTCATATGCTATGGCACAACTGGTCACCACACCCACAAGAGGGGAAAACATACTGGACCTGATCATCACCAACATGGGGACTCTATGTTCCACACCAGCGATATACCCCTCATTGGTAAGGTCAGAACATACATTTATCTCACTGGACATCCATATCTCATCCCCACACCCATCCTGGGTAATCTTGGTGAACTTCTCAAAAGCAAATGTCTCACTTCTACAAACCAAGGTGGTATCCTTCAGAGACCCTGGGACAGTGGTACATATGGCTCAGACTGCTGAATCATTTACATACACATTCTATGGACACCTAGTAGACTGCATGGATCGTGCTATCCCAAATAATAACAAGACTCACTCCTCCAATGGCAGGGGACCTGTCTGGTAGACCCCGGCCATTAATAAGCTATACAATGAAAGGAGGAAGCTACTACATGATAGAGCACAATCCCAGACAGGGAAGGCATCTGTGATCTGTACTAGCAGACAGCTACGATCACTCATGAATTTATCTAAGTCCCGCTTCTAACGGACAATTGCACCAGACACGTAGGACAATCACAAGGCCTTCTTCAGTTATGTCAGGAACCTGGGTGGACACTCACTGATATGCTGTGAGTTACTGCATACTGACTAAACATACCCTGAACCCACTGACATTGCCAACATCCTGGCAAACAGGTTCAGTGCAGATGTCTCCCCCCATCCCCCCTAAGGAGCAACTGTCCATCCCAACAGAGTGTAACCTCCATGACATCACAAATAAACAGGTGGGTGCTGCCCTCCCCAAAGCAGACAACACAGCATCAATGGGACCAGATGGTGTCCCGGCCTGCGTCTTACATGAGCTTCATGACAGACATAACCCTCACATTAAGTCACTGTTCAATATCAGAGTTACTATAGGATATGTACCCAAGGAATGGCGTACAGCGACAGTGGTCCTGCTCCACAGAGTTGGTGCCACAATGGACCACAGACAATATCACCCTATAAGCCTAACTAGCCTGTTCTGCAAAGCTATGGAGCGTATTGTCATAAGACTCATACACATAGACATCGGGAACCTACAGACACTGTGTCCTACACATTTCAGCGTTGTTGTGGGCAGATCTTGCCTCTTGAACCTGTTCGTATTCTTTAAACAGTTACCAGGTCCATCGGCGTAGGGACAGTTTTCCACACAGCCTACCTGGACCTTGCAAAACCCTTCAACACAATACCCCACTCGGCCATTATGCATAGGCTCACCAGCGTCAATATCGACACATATCTCACACGATGGATTGCTACCTAGATCAGGGATAGCACCCACATGGTCAGTATTGCAGGTGCCATGTCTGACTATATACCAGTTACATGTGGCATTCCACAAGGCTCAGTCCAGGGACCTCTCTTGTTCAGTACATATTTGTCTGACGTACAGGCTAACACAGGAGGAATATGGCTGACCATGTTCACAGATGACTGCAAACTGGGTGCCATAATCAACTCTCCAGCTGGCACATGCATACTCAAATGGGGTCTCACAGAGATGGATGACTGGTGCCTGAGCCATGGCCTACAGCTAAATGCCATTAGTTGCATAGTCATCCCCTTTGGGAATAACAACATGCCCACACATTACCACATAGGTAGCAATCCATTACATACGGTAGGAGTTGTTAGGGATTTGGGGACACGACTTGTTCGTACTCTCACCTTTGACAATCACATTGCCAAAGTGGTTAGACAGACCTTCTATATAGCCCACCTTATCCCATATGGTTTCACATCTAGATCAAGTGAGGTCATTGTGCCCCTATACTCATCACGACCATGCTTGGTTACAATGCCACATTTGGAATGTACCTTACCCGACACCTGCAGCAACTGTAATGGCCACAAAAGTTCCTCAATAAGCAGATCTAGGGACTTACAGGGATGCCCTGCACAGTTCAGATACAGTAACTCCAGCTCTACTCAGTCGCTTACCTCCTACTCGGATGTGATGTGTGCCTGTTGTTTACAGAAATATCCAACCCAGAATTAATGGACATGCTCCACCTCAAGATATCCGACTCCCTTGGAGCTACACACTCCAGGGACATATACCTCAGCACAGATGTTAATAGGACATGCTGGAGGGACAGATTCTTATCCCAGAGGCTCCACTCACTCCGGATTGTAATCCCAGTTTCGCATAGGCAGAGCCACCCACTGACCACCTACAGGAGACATTTTGACAAGTGGATGGGTGATCGTATGTTTACCCCTGTGATATCTTCTGGGTCCCTGCTAGACAGAGGCACAATAGACTAAATGTAAATGGGCTATCTTGTGTGACCTACTATTCACAGGCACAGTGTAGTAATCTGACAGTGTTGCAAAAGCCAAACACACTCTGGCTAGGCTTGTACATGCCCTAGGGCAAATAGCCTAGTATTGACCTCTGAACCTATGATAAAGTTCGGGATGCACAATGTTTATTGATGATACTGTTTGCAGGTTTTTATCGTCTTTGCTTTCCCACTTTCTATGAACAACTTAGGTATCTGCAGATCTGCAGAACATATTTGATTATGACAGGGTTCCACTATATTATATATGTGTCTGTTGTCATATAACTGTGTGCACAGGGTGGATTGCTGGATAGTGAGAGGTTCCTGGGTTAACACATGTAACTGCCAGATATGTGTGGCCCACTGCTGTACTCAGACATGGCCTAAGTGTGTGAGTATGCCCAGTTGAGGCTTTCAGTGTTTTGTTGCCTGACATTTGTCTCATTTATTCAAGTGTGTGAGCATGCCCAGTGTGACCTTTCAGTATGTTGCTGTCTGAGGTCCACTACATTTGTTGATGTGTGTGAACATGACCAATATTAACATTAATACTGTGTGTGTTGAAAGTCTGGTTCTATTCTTACTGCAGGACTCACCTTTGTGTCATAACTCGACAGGGATTATGCTGTGCCTGCAGGGTTTCCATGAGATACTTTGCACAGACTTATCAACATTTCTTCATACAGACTGGCTACGACAATACTGTCATGGTTTAGTGGTTCAGTGCTATGACTATTGTGCACAGTGTCCTGGGTTCGAAGCCCATCACTGCTTTATATTTTCATACTGAGCAGACCAGACTGCTTAAGGGCCAGTAGAGCAAATATGAGCATGTTGGCTTTTGTTCAGCTATGCCCTACTTAGACCAAGCTTGTCCGACATTGCTCAATATTAACCAGCATTGCTGGACGTTGCCCAATATCACTCAACATTGACCACAGTTGTGCTAGTTGGTGTGTGCAATTTTGTTTACATATACTACATGGTGGTAAATGCTGTTTAGCACTGCTTTATATTGCTTAACACATGGCAATCATGCCTCAGGTGGTGCTGCAGGGCTGCCTATGTCGGATGCACATACTACACTCCCTATACATGTTTGAAAGCAGGTAGTGTCAACTTAGGCATCCCTTTTACTATATGTGCGAGTCAGAGAGAGGTATCATTTCCAGAGTTCCTACTGAGCCAGTGTATGTGCTATATGTTGCCTCTTTGCCAAGGCCAAAGCATACTGGGCATGCCTCCTTCTGCCTACTGGGGCAGGCTCAGGTTGTTCCTCCTCTGAGTCACGCTCTGCCTGTGATGGCCTTGGCAATGGTGAGGGGCTGTTTGGCCCAGGCCTATGCTGGTCCTGCTTCAGCTGTTTTAGCAGGATCATATTATGTAGCATAGCACATACCATGACAATTTCGGTACATGTAGTTGGTGAGTACTGCAAGGCTCCACCAGATGTGTCCAGGCACCGAAACTGAGACTTGAGCAGCCCAAACACACGCTCAATTACATTTCTTGTTTGTGCGTGTGCCTCATTATGGTGTTCCTGTTCAGGTGTGTGTGAATTTCTGATGGGGGTCATCAGCCACGGCTCCAGTGCATAGTCAGCATCCCCCACTAGGTGACCATGTGGGATGTCCCCATTGGCAAATGTCTGGTACAGCTGCGTCAGATGCCAGATATGGGAATCATGGTAGCTTCCAGGGCAGCCAGCACACACATTCAGTATTATGCCCTGGGCATCACACATGACCTGGCAGTTGATGGAGGGGAAGCCCTTGCGGTTGAAGTAGACCCTACCCCGCTCACCAGCTGGTGCTTTGATGCATATGTGCGTGCAGTCTATTGCACCCACTACCTCAGGTTATTCCGCTATTTGCTGGAAGAGACGCATATTGCTGGCCAACACCTCATGGGAATTGGGGAAATATACATGATCACCGACATGTGCTGACATGCCATCCAAGAACTGGTGCAGTACCCTGGATGCTGATGCCTGTGATATCCCCATCATATCACCTGTTGGTCTCTGGAAGGTACCTGTTGCTAATATTCTTAGGCCAACACATACCTTGGTTTCCACTGGGATGGGTTCCCCTCTGTTGGTTCTGTTTGTGAGGCGTGGCCTGCACAGCTCAACAATTTGCTGCAAGAGGTCTCTGTCCACTCAATAGCGCTCCACTATCTCCAGCTCATGTAACCCCTGGTAGGTTACCCTGGGCCTGTACACTCTTCTCCGTCTCCTCACTGTGGGTTGTCCAGCAGCATTCGCAATGTCACCACCCTCAGCATGTTGCATACGTCGCCTTATAACAGCAATGGCAGCCCCTAACATTTCTTTGTCTCAGTAAAGCCTTTTCAGTTTTCACTTCTATTAGCTTACTGCAGTGTTGCAGTGTCTCTTGAGAGAAACATAATGGACTGTTGTTTGCAGAGTTTTAAGTGCTGGGCTGGGCTGGGCTAGTGTACTGCCTGTGTAATTGCCTGATTCTGATTGTTTTCACCTGCTAGCTCTGCTAGTACTCCCTGGTAGCTTCCTACTATTTGTTGTGCTTCCTTTTTCCTTTCTGTTTCCTCGGGAGGGCAGCGCCGTGCACACAAGCGCAAACACGCACACACCAGCTCACACGTGCGCACACATGCTTACACGGACTAAGACTTGCTTATTCTTGTTAAAATGCATGCACACCAGTGCAAATGCATTTACAACTCTTTAAACAGCCTTATACATGCTTACTCCGGCTTAAACGTGCGCACTCATGCTTACACACGTGCACACTGTCTTACTCGGGTTTACAGGCGCGCACACGTGTGCATACATGCTCAGCAAGAAACTTTGGTGTTATCCACGGCATACACCTTCAATTTCTTGCCTTTACTTAGCCTACCTGTTGACACACCTCTTTCAATGATGTGTAAATGACAGCTGACACATGCCACTCTGCTCCAATAAGCTTCACTTTTTTCATACATACCCCCCTCGTGATGTCACCTATCTTCTACGCTGTTACTCCCCTTATCCTACTCCTACACTCCACTGACTGTGCTCATTTGCTATGTAAACTTGTGATTCACTATCCTAACCCTCATTTACCTAAGATTGCCTACTAATGCTTGGTTAAATCTCTTAGACCGAGCTTCCCCCCTTAGCAACCTCTACTCGGTGGCCATGTTGTCTTCAGCCTGCCATTCACTTGCATTGTAAATTCATATTAGCATTAAAATCCACATTTGTGGATCTTCATTATTGATTTTCTGGTTTTTAGAGCGCAGTGCGTTTGCGCATTGCTGCGCTACGCTTAAACCCCAGAGATCAGGATGAAAAAAAAAAGTTATTTTATTTTTATTTTGCATCACTTAACGTTGCCAATGGCCATATTTTTTGGCCATTGGCATTTCTTCCGCATGTAAATGCATCCTTTTTTTGGAGCTGTCATGGCTCCGTTTTGCTATTTACAGAACCGTACTCAGTTGTCAACTGAGTACATTTCTGCAAATAACACTACTCCTATTCGGACAGGTTCGGGTTTCCTGGATCGCAAATTTACCTCATTTGCATAGCTTTCGCCTGCAATTGAGGTCATTTGCATATCCAAGCCCTGTCCATGTAGGACTCGTTTTGAGAGCTCTGTTGCACGCCCCTACCGGCTGTTCCTGGATCGCTCGGCGGACATGTTGGCTGCATGGAGGCTTACTCTACTCTTAGACTTCGTGCAAGCCTTCGTAAATCCGACCCATAGAGTTTATTTTCTAATCCTCTGTATTTGTTTAAGAAGCATACATACATTTCATCATCTCTTGTAGGTGGCCCTTGAGAAATAATTGTTGTATTTAACAGTGGATGCATTTTTAATAGCACGACCATTGAGACACTGAAACTATATGTTTTAGAACAATATTTTTTATATCTTTATATTTTTTGTTTATGTAATGGTATATTTATGCATGCATTAGAGAAGTTTTTATAATATATTTTAACATTTGTGGGCAGCTTATTCACAGATTGTATAAAGTTATGTTTTAGGTCAGCAGTGAGAGACGTAGAAGTTTTTTTTATAGGAAGATTGAAAATGCAAAGAATTTGGCTGGATGGAAAGTATTTTAAATTACTTGTAGCTTAGTACTGTTTTAGTCTGATGAAGTGATATGAATATCGCAAAAGTGCTTACTTGGTTTATATACAATAAAGAGAATGTTCCTTGCTTAGGTTCATAGGTTCATAGGAGGGTACTAGGCTATTGGCCCTAGGGCCGATATAAGCCTAGCCAAAAATGTACCCTGGCTTTCGCCACCCAAGAAAATTATTTTCCTGTGCCCCTGTCGAGCAGAGCCACAGAAGTGTTCCCTGGGGTGAATTTCCTATCTCCCATCCAATCATCAAGATTTTTCTTGAATCGTGCTAATGAGGAGCTCTGTTTGACATAAATAGGTAGTCTGTTCCAGAGTATGGGAAGTATCTGGGAAAGGAATCTATCCCTCCAGCATGTTCTGTTTATTGTGGTGACAAGGTTTAGGTCCCTAGAGCGTGTAGCTCGGAGGGATTGGGATTTTAAGTGGAGCATGTCCAACAGTTCTGAGTTTGACATAGCTTTGTATGTTAGGCAGAGATCGCCTCTGAGTAGGTGATATGCGACGGAGTAAAGCTGGAGTTTTTTGTGACGGTCTGTGTAGGGCATCTGTTTGAGGCCAGTAATCCTCTTTGTGAGGTATTTCTGTGGCCTTTCCAGTTGTTGTAGATGTCTTGTGAGTTACATACCAAAAGGAGCATTGTACTCTATAATGGGTCTAATAAGTCATAGTAGAGGGGAACAATGACCTCTTTTTTTCTGGATGAGACACCTTTTGAGATGAGTTGAGCCATGTAGAAGGATTTCTTGACCACTGTGGTGATGTGATTATCAAAGGAGAGACTACTGTCCACCTGGGTCCCAAGGTCTCTTATCACATTTTCGGTGTTAAGTAGACTACCAGCTATGTGGTAGTTCATGGGTACAGAGCTTTTAACCAAAGGGGGATGACAATACACTTTTTGGCATTGAGTTCAGGCCCTGGCTTTGACACCAGGCATCTGTCTCAGTGAGACCCTTTTGTAGTATGTCCACATCATTGGGAGTTTCAATTATGGCTCCTAGTTTGCAGTCATCTGCAAACTTTGTTAGCCAAAGACCTTCTGTGTTAGCCTGTACTTCAGAGAAGTAGATACCAAACAGGAGTGGACCCAGGACTGAACCCTGTGGTACTTCACTTGTCAATGGTCTGAAGTCGGATTTGGAGTCTGCTACTTTCACAGTGTGGATTCTGTCTGAGAGCCAGTTGGCAACCCATCTTGTGACACAGGGATTTATACCTAGTTTAGTGAGCTTATCTATAATTCCAGAGTGGGGGATGGTGTCAAAAGCCTTGGCGAGATCTAGATAAGCTGTGTGAACCACCTTACCCTCATCTATGGCTTTGGTGACTGCTTCAAAGAAGTCAATCAGGTTTAGGAGACATGATCTGCCTTTTACAAATCCGAACTGGGTAGGGTCCAGAGTTTGGAGATTACCAGTGTCTTTGTTTATGAGTTCTAAGATGATACATTCCATGGCCTTGCAGACCAGGCTCATCAGGCTAATGGGGTGGTAGTTCCCGGGGTCCGTCGTGGCTCCCCCTTTGTAGAGTGGGATAACCGTTGCGGTGTGCCATTCAGTGGGCACAAAGCCTGAGGTGAGGCTATGACTGAACATGGTACTTAGGTAGGGTGCCAATTCATTCTGTAGTTCATGTAGAACGCAGCCTGGGATATTGTCAGGTCCCATGGATGCTGTGTTCTTGGCTTTAGAGAGTGTGTTTTTTACCTGTGCAGCCGTGATTACAGGAACTCTGCATTCTTCCGTTATAGAGATGGGCCCTCTAGGGGGTGAGAGGGGGGTAAAGTTAGCACTGAACCTATCTGCTGGATGTTGATAATATCAGTTGGTTCTGTATATTTAGTGCCATTGTGCTGCAACTCAGAGCAGATCTGAGTGTTCCCATTGAGATTCTTGACATAGTTATAGAATGCTTTGTGCTTGTCTTGCTAGCCGTGTTGGTCTGGTATTTTTATTATTTTTACAATATTGAAAAAGTGCTAAGGTTGTTCCTTGTAACAAAGCTTTTGCTTAAGTGTGGAACTATGTTTATATCCAAAGGAAGGTACATCACCAACTATATACTTCAACTCTGGTATATCCTGTAATATGGGCCAGTGTTGACAAATAATCTGTTTTACCATAGAAGTATTCTTGTTGAATATCAGCATGCATCTAACACCATTTTTACATTCGTTCATTTTAGAATTCGGCCCATCATTGCCACTAAAAAGTGGTTGAGCATTGTTATTACTACACCCACCCATTGACACTGGCCCATATTACAGGATATACCAGAGTTGAAGTATATAGTTGATGACGTACCTTCCTTTGGATATAAAAGTCCAAAAATATGAGGCAAAAATCAGGACTTTCTGTGAAAATGTGGATAGTTCAGAGGTATGCATACATGTGTGTGTGATCCTCTGTTTGTGTTCTTAACCATTTGTACTGTGGTTTCAACTTTTGCTTCTCTTTTGGTATTAGTTCTAAAATGCAATTAGAAGTTGTAAAACAGAATGTCCCAGTTCAGAGATTTTATATATGCTTCTCTTACAGATTTATTTGCTTTCCGTTATGCATAGTACAGCTCCACTCTTTCATTTCTCTTTCCCAAGATATTGTGTCCATTAAATTTATTTATTTATTTATTTGACATTTGTTTATTGGGAAGGTCCTACTGGGTCACAAAGACCCCATTTTAAGAGGAGGCTTGGAAGAAAAGCTCCAGTTACATACAGACATGTACAAACTTTATACAGATTGCATACAATTTGCATGAGTTACATTCAAACTTGTACAAACTTTATACAGATAACATAAAAATTGCAAGAGTTACAAGTACATACAGAGAAAACTTTATACAGACAGCAACAAATTACCTGAGTTACAAGTAAGCAGGTACATTGATATGAGGCAGATGGTAACTATTCAAGTAATTGATATAGATATGAAAGTAAATAATACAGAGTGAATGGAGTGCAGACGCAGAGAGAGTGAACAAGGGTTGCAGTCTGGTCTGATCTGCAGAAGAGATGAGCCTGGATCAGAGAAAGGGTACAGCCAGGAGTGGAATATTTGTTGTTTTAGTACAGTTTTAAAGGCATGTAGGTTAGTAGTAGTTCCATGGAAGAGAGTTCCATGTTTTTGCAACACAGTGGGAGTAGAGGTGTTGTCAAGCTGTCTTAGAGGGTTTGTATATAGAGAGAAGCTCTTTACCTGCAGACCTAAGTGTTCTACTTGGGTTGTAAGTTGTAATGATGTTATTTAGTGCTGGGCAAGCAAGGGTTTTGTAGACCATGTTGTGAAGTGTTAGAAGTTGGGTATATAGTAGGTAGCTGGGGAATTCTAGCCAGTTCAGTTTTTTTTGTGACAGACAGTGATGGGTTCTAGTTTTTGAGTTGGTGGCCAACTTGGCCACTTTGTTATAGCATTGTTCCATTTTTGATCTAGAGGAGATCTGTAAATTGGTAAGTACTGGAGCACCGTAAAGCAGGGATGGTAGAAGGAAAGTTTTGGCAAGGGTGGTTTTGGAAGAAGAGGCTAATGTGTGTTTGTTTCTGTAAAGTATTCCAAGTTTCTGGTGGGTTTTCTTTATGTGAAGAACGAACTGAAGGTGATTGTCTATGACTCCACTCAGTAACTTAGTGTGGTGGACAACTTCAATGGTGGTGTTTTCAACATAGAGAATTTTGAAGTTGTTTAGATTAATAGTACAGTTCTTTGGCTGAAAAAGAAGCAGTTTACTTTTTTGGGTTGAGGAATATCTGGCAGTTGGTAGGCCAGGTTTCAACAGCAGAGAAACTTTGATGAATATCAGAGAGAAGCTGGGGTAGTGTGCGAGAGATACAGATTATTGTGGAATCATCAGCATATTGTATTAATGTTCCACTACTACATGCTGTACAAACGTCATTAGTAAAAAATACTAAAAAGTAGGGCTTCTAGGATGGATCACTGTGGGACTCCAGTGGGATTTGCTAGAAAGGGGAAATAATATTTGTTCATTTTACAGATTGTTTTCAATTGTGTAAGTAACTGTGGAACCAGTTTAGTATAGGATGGGTAATTCCTAGGTTAGAGAGCTTGCCCAAGAGTAAAGAGTGAGACACTATATTGAATGCCTTTGAGAGGTCAAGAAATAGTGTGGATACATAGCAACCTGAATCTCTAGCTCTATTTACAAAGTTGGTGAAGGTTAGGAGGGCTGTAGTTGTGCTGTGGCCAGGATGAAAACCATGTTGTGTGTTTGTAAGGATGTTATTAAGTTGTAAGTAATTCATGAGTTGAAGAGGAATACATTTTTCCAGTATTTTTAGATGGGGGAAAGAATGGCTATGGGTCGAACGTTTGTATGTTCAGTGGAGTTACCTCCTTTGTAAATGGGGATGATATGGGATTTTTTCCAGATACTAGGTACTTTGGACTCAGATATGGATTGATTGATCAGGGTGCTGACTGGTATGCTATGGAGACAACTGCTAGTTTTAGGTATGCAGGTAAGAGGTTATCAGTAGTGGTAGAGCAGGGTTTGAGTTTGTGCAGTAATCTTTTTATGAGGCTTGTGGGTATTGGTTGAAGACTGAAAGTGGGAAGGTTCTCAGAAAGGGGTTCTGTATGATGGGGGTGAGGAGGGTGAGAAGGGTCTGGGTCAGGTGAATGGGGAGTATTAGGATAGATAAAGAAAGGCAGGTATTGGAGGTTTCAGTGATAAGGTCAGTTATTGATTTTAGGAAGCAGTTATTAATTTAGTGTACTGCTTGTATAGTGGCAGTACTTTTAGTGGAGACCAGTTTATTTTCCATAGTAGGTCATTAAATCTATTATTAGAGAAGTTGGAGAGATTATGAAATAATTTTAGGGTGTGAGTTTTTGGAGGGAGAGTGTTTACTCGAGTGGCAAAGGCAGGTAGGTGGTCACCAAGGGTATTTGGATATGTACAAGCATTGGTAAAGTTAGAAAGGTGTGATACCAGGATCCAGTCTAAGGTGGAATGCTGAGTGTATTGTTTGTTGTACCTAGTAGGGTTGGAGATTAATAGGGAGAAAACATATAGGTTGATACTGTTAGTAGCTAGTTGGGATGTGATAGTTTGCCAGTCTATCTTGGTGTCTCCTAAGATGATAGTTTTGTGTTGGGATGTTTGGGTGCTTGTGGAGAGTATCTCTTCTAGAATAGGAGTGTAATTACCTAGGGGGGATGTAGAGAACAATTCTGCAGATTCTGTTTGTACTGTTAAGGTTTAGGAAGGATATCAGCAGTTCTCCTGTGGAAAAAGTAGTGGTATCATTTATGTATGGTGTGATATTAAGGTAGTCAGGCTAGAGTAATGCTAAGCCTCCACCTTTCCTTTGGGTTCTATCAGACCTGCGAAACCTGTAGTTGGGAGGTAGGAATTCAGGGTCTGGTATATTAGGCTTTAGCCAGATTTCAGTGAGGGCTAGTATGTCAGGCTTGTACTGATCTATCCAGGCAGACAAGTTTTTTTTTGTTACTGATGCTTCTGATGTTGGCGGTCATAAATTGTAACTTTTTGGGGGAAGATTTGTAGGAATGATTAGTGGTGGGGCCAGGGTTGAGGTGGATGTCACCACATTGTGATAGTAGAGAGATAAGATAGAAGTATATTTTATTCAGTTTTCTTTTGGAGGTGGCTATAAAAGGTATGAGATTGGGTTTGCTTTGTGTAGAGTCCAGGAGATTAGGGACTAAGTAATAGGGTAAGTTGTATGAGAACAGCTGAGAAGAGATATTCTGGAAGCTATAATGGTGTATTTGGTGGTTGCAGGCATATGTATCAGTGGGGGTAAATATTATTGGGGTAAGTTGTGGAAGTGATGTTGTGTGTGTGAGTATTGTTAAAATGGAGGTTATTGTGGCTAAATGTTTTATTGTGAGGTAGTGGTACATATTTGGGAGCTAGAATTGAATGAGCTACTTACTCCATGGGGAAAAAGGGGTAGAGTAGGTAGGAGTTGATGGTATGGGGTGGGGAGTGAATCATAAAGGTGATTGTGATAGTGATAGGTTTAACATGGAGATTAGAGGGAGGTTGTGAGCAGTAGAGTGAAGGTAAGGTGGATCCTATGTAAGTATAAATGTAGGAGTAGTGGGGATAGGTGGAATTTGGGGGCAGAGTAGGGGAGCAGAGCGAGAGTGAACAATGCAGGAAGAACCATGAGGCGGACCACCAGAAAAAAACTACAGAATCAATCAGCCACTCCAGAGATTCACTGATCAGTGCAGGACTTAGCGTATAGTAGAAAGACCAAACGGGGACAGATTTGGCTCCACATATTGACTAGCTGGTATAATCTTTTGTATGTTTGTTAGTTTTTTTTTCCTTCTGTAATGTTTAAAATGCATTAGAGCACAAGAAGTCCAGGTTGTAAGGGGGAAAGCTAAGCTATAGTGGCCCAGTTAGTATGTACTCTACAAGCAAGCAAATCTAGATCTTTAAACTTACAGAAATTGAGTAAAGTATACACAAAAAATGGTTACTAAACATACATTCAGTCTGTTGTTAGAGAAACTCCATTCTGATTGTTTTTCTTTATATGTTTACTTGTTTTAGTGGTGATTTCTTTGTATTGCTTCCTGCAGTAGAGGGTAGGACGTCCAATGCTCCAGCTCAGTGTGGGAAAAATGCTAGCACAGGAGTGAGTTCAGGAACTGTAAAATAAAAGCAAAAATCAGAGTAGGGGAGTTAGGGAGAGGAATAAGAGAAAAAGAGAATGCACTAGTCAAACATATCCAGTAAGTGAAAGTGGAAATGTTTGCACTTTGGGCTACTCTTCCTTTTATTCATTTGTTGTATTCGTCCTCTAACCTCACAGTACAAGTTATTTGATTCCTCATTGTTCTGTCCTTCTTTTCTTTCTAAAATGTCTTAGTGTTTTATTATGCTGTTTATTTCTTTATATTCTCCTTTAATGACAGGTACACATCACATATGCCCTTTTGTTCCCTGCACTAACAGACCTTCACAATATGCTGCTGTCATATTATTTAGATTGTTTTTTTTTCATCCTTTTTGAATTTACTTGAATGACAAAATTAAGTTGCTTAGATAAACTAATTGTGGAATCTGCATTCGGCTACCTCTGCAAGTAGGAGCTGGTTATAAAATCATGATTAAAGAACATGAGTGCTGTAAGCATCTCACTGGTTTAAAAGGCTTTTCTATTCCAAAAGCAAAACAAGGCAGTTTTCCCTGGAGGGGTTTATCCCTTTCACATACTAAAAGCCTTGCAGTTCGAGCACAACCAGTTGTAATACGTTAATAAAGGACTTTCATCATCTTCCTGCTCTCTGAAAGTCAGTTTCTATTAGAAAAGCCCAGGCCTCTCAAATATAAGGAGGTTGTCACTACAATTTTTGGGAAATTTGAATTCATTTTCCTACATTTCAGACTACTAATTTTACCTTACTCAGCAAAATAATGTTTGCAGAGTCCTACTGCAGATGTGAGTTGCTGAATAAGAGGTTGGCAAGTTTGGGGGTCATTCAGTTGTAAAATACAAATAATTCTGCAGCAACTAATAGTTTCAGTTTTTAACATATAATACAAATATTTTCAAAACAGCCATTTAGAGCAAGTCATTTTTTATTTTGCCCACTTTTATTAATGTATCAACAATATATGGTCCCGGGCACAATCTGCTTTTCCAAGTGACCCTAAAAGATCACGCTGCATTAGGTGACTCATGAAAATTTATCACAGTAGAAGATGGCTTAGAAATATTTTAACATTATATTCTGTAATAACAACAGAATGCACTGTAAGATATTCTTCCTTCCTTCCGAATACATTAATGTTTTAACAGATTTACAGCCAAGTAAGTGCTGGAGACAGAGGGAGGGAAAGCTTAAAACTCTTAGCACAGCATATGAAAACAGAGCAGCAGCTAAGTCTCACTAATGTAGTAAACTTATTGTTACATAACAGGCCACAGTCTTATAACCTGGACATTACTCCTGGTCAGACACAGTTCCAAAATAGTAATATGTCTGCATTGTTTCCCAAATACCACATTCCACTGTGTCAGAGCTGAAGTTAACTTTACAGCAGGCTACATGCCTCTAACATGGACTACTATTTCTGGTGAGACACATTCCCAGGACACTGTCATTTCTACATCTCTCAGCATATTGTGCAGAGAATGCAAATTATTCTTCCCCACTTCATCACTGGACCACAGCTGAAGTGACCTTCACAGCAGGTTACACATATGCAGCCTGGAATTCACTGCTGACCTGAAAACTGATGAGACTGAAATTTCTGTACCTTTATGTATACTGTGCAAAATCTGTTCATCTCCAATACACCACTTAAGTGCAGCACTATGAAGTTAACTGAACAGAAAACTATGCACAAATACACACACACACTCACACACACACACACACACACACACACACACACCTGTAATGATGCATTATTGCACTCCATAAATAATGTAAAGATATTGGCATTATACTGTAGCCTTTTGCACATTGAGGAGATTAAGATTTGCTCTTATCAGGCAAATTCCCTGTAGCTCACACACTTTCATTCTTTTACTCACTCTCACTAATCTCAACCCCCCACCATACACACATCCACCCATTCCAGCTCTACACTCATTCTAAGGTTCTTCCCTTTATCCTAAACATTCTTCTCTCTCTCCTTTTCTTTTACAGGTTAACAGTCATTACATCTTCCAGCATACAGACCAACCCTGCTTGGAACCACCTGAATTACAGTCCCTACAGTCACCTCTCAACTTTAACACAACCTAAACTACATCCTAACATGTTCAATAGCTCAGCATAGTGATAACACTATAATTTGCTCTCCCACAACCAGTTGTTCTTTGTACAGCACCGGGTTGCTCCCTATCCCTGCCTGCCCTGCTTGTTCTATTCCCTGCTGTTCTCTAGCTAATACATGCCAAAAGCACCATCTCTGCTGTGCTTCTCTGCTTCTTCTCTCTTTTCTCCTATTGTAGTTTAACTCTATTTCTTCAGCTTTCTCCTACTCCCCCATACTACTTCCTTTCTCTCCTCTACTACTTCCTTCCCTGCCAGCTACACTGGGAATATCCATTGCCTTAATCTATCTCCTCCAGCCACTCATTTGCTTTACTTACCTGCTTCTCTGATTGTTTATTTTCTAGTGCTGATTCTGCGGTTTCTCTGGATACATATAGCCGGAAATTAATCCTCTCTAATTCAATACGCTGAAGATACCACTCTCATCTCCTTCTCCAATAACATCTCAGAACTCCATGCTCAAACACAAGACACCTTTCTATCCATTGAAAGGTGGCTGTCCAATAATCGACTAATTTTAAAACCCCAAAAAACTAAACTCCTGCTTTTTCTCCCTCGCGCTCTCTCTCATCACAAATCAACCTTTATTATTACGTCCTCTAATAACACAATCTTTCAACCTGAACTCCACACTAAGCTCCTAGGTACCATCATTGATGATGAACTAAAATGTAATCTACATATCCTTCAAAGCATAAAAAAAATACACCAAAACTTGGCCTACTGCATGGAAATAAAAAATGTCTAACGTCTAACTGTAGACTTTCCCTAGCTCATGCTTTCCTTCTCCCCTCCCTTCTCTATGCTGCCCCTATCCTATCTAACATATAATCTGTAACCCTGGCCAAACTACAGCAAACATACCACAAAATAGATTTGTCACTAATGCTCCCACCACTGCCTTGCTCTAAACTCGATCCAATGGCTGGAGTTCCGCCATCAAGTCCTTCTATCCCAGCTTCAAATCTCTCAATCTACACTACACAAACCTTCCTTCTGCCCTTCCCTCTCCACCCTGGTCTCCTCTTACACCCCTAATCGTACTCTCTGCATGTCTAGCCAATTACTACGTGATGTTTACCAACCTCACTAAAACATTGGTAAGCTACTTTAAAAATTCACTATAGCACAAGCCTGGAATGAACTCCCTGTACACATTAGATATATTCCCCACATCAAACTCTTCAAAAAAGAACTTAAACTTCACTTGCTAAGAACCAAGTCTTGCCCCTGTAATGACCCCACCTAACCTACTATACTAATGAATCCTACCTCACAGACCATTTACTATACTACCTCTTTAGCCTCCTCCCTTTACTCACAGTCTTACTCTAAAATGATCCCTTCCCCTACTACATTCACCCCATGTACATAGCTAACTATTACTTCCCCAGGTCTAAATACCTCTCAGTTATTTTACTTATTCCATATAATCAATTGCTCTCTCTATGCCAGGTCCATTGCTGCTCATCCTTTCACAAAAAAAAAAAATATGAGTATTACTCTTCACTTTAGCTTTTTCATTTTGTATTAGCGTTGTTATGTTGTTAACTATAGCTTATTTATTGTAAATTACTTTTTTGCTTGAATGTAAATCATATGTATCTAAAATTGTCTGTATTTTGGAGCTTTTCTCCTCAGGTCTCCACTGAAAATGCACCTCTGGCCCAGTTGGACTAACCTGGTTAACAAATTCAAATAAATAAATAAGTTTCCACAGAGTAGATATGTTTAGCAAGAAGTCCATTACTCACCTCATGTTGTGCAGTATCTTTACTTCAGAAAATTTCACCCAATTGTCATACTTGTCTCCCTTCAATGAGTGCAGATTTATGTAATTTGATTGTATAACCAAAGAAACACAATGACCAAAGCATCTCTTTTTCTGAGGTAATAGTCACTCCTCGAGGAGCATATCCTCAGTAAGCCTAACTTCCATATAGCTTGCCTGTCCCCTAGTCAGTCCTACATTTATAATACTATATTGTGCTGTCACTAAGAAAACAACTCACTTCCTTAACAGCACACCTCACTTCCTGTTTAACTCTAAGACATCATATACAGTAGCCAAATACATTACTTTATCCTACTTAATGACAGCTTCATTCATTGTAGTATCCCACCAATAAAGCAAATTATGTCATTGTTGCTGAATAAGAGGTTGGCAGTTTCTACCCTGAAAAGAGGACACTATCCTAGTGTGACTACCTTGGTCAATAAAAAGTAAAAAAAAAAAAAATCTGAATATAATGTTCCTCATTTATGGATTTATTGCACTGCACACATTCATGCTAAATATACTATTCCAAATGCATCACAGTTTGTATACTATATATATATATATATATATATATATATATATATATATATATGTGTGTGTGTGTGTATACATATTCATGCATTCCACAGTATACATATTTATACTAGGTATACTACTCCAGATTTATTACACTCTACACAAATACAAATTCGTGCTGAGTATTCTATTCCCATTTTTCCACTGTATACAAATCCATGCTGAGTATACTGTCAAGAATTTATTGCAATGCAGATGTATTTTTGTTGAATATACTAGTTCAAATGTATTATATTGTGTACAGATTAATGCTGAGAATACTCTTCTATATTTATTACATTATGTACATATTCATGCTGAGTATACTATTCTATATTTATTAAATCCTGTATAATGCTGAGTATAGTTTTCCATATTCATTACATCCTGTACATATTTGTATTTTCATAGAAATTTTCTTTACACAGTTTTCTCATAATTTTGCAACCCTTACACATTGTAAGAAAATACATCCTGTAGTTTCTTCTTTTCCATAATATATACATACTCTTTCACTGATTTTTTTATATGGCATATTTCCCTTTACTGGTAATTTATTAATCACTAACTTCCACAAAAAATCTTGACATTCTACTTACTTATCACACTATGCTTTTCTTACTTTTATAGCTTTAACTTTTTCATTCAGTAGCTCAGCCCAAGGATTAATATAATAATAATATTATTTCATGATATTTTTATATACACTTTCCTCTCATTTTTTATTTCATAATTTTTATTTTCCATAAAAATAATTCTTGATAACATCATTACTCTGCCTAAACATATTTTCCTCTTTTAAAATCTTTTAACATATCCCAGTGCTGCTTATATTTGCACTACAATAAATTTACCACTAACATTTCATTTTTATCATTTATGCAAAACTAAACTTCATACAAATTATAATTTGTACTGTAAACAATTAGGTATATTAATCTTAAATCTCCATTTCCATGTCCATGTATAAGTCTCCTCTCTTCCCTAGTTTCAATCTGATAACCCATATAAAAGAAAAAAATACTTTTAGTATTTCTTTTTAATAAATTATTGGCAACATATAGACACTAGCTAAATATGCAGTATTTCCCAGTATAACTGAATTAATCTAATAAACATTTTTATTAAATGATAGCTTGCATGCTTTCCAAAAACAAGGAAGTTCCTTTATTTCATCTAGTACTATTCCTTTGCTACTCACTTACATTTTTACCCCAAATCTTATTAATCGAGAGATATACTACTCCTCCTATCTTTACTATATCACACAGTCCTTTACTTTTTTCTTTATTTAAAGTAATGCCTATTATACTTAAACAGTGATGTGTATAACATATAACTTCTTTCATCCACACTTTGTTTCTTGTAATCAATATAATATCAATACAATATCTGCATAACTAAACATGATCGGAATTTTTATCCCTTCATTGGTAATATAAGTAATACCTCTCAGCATCTCTGACTAATGTATTCATAAGTAATCAAATAATATACTACTTATAGGACATCCCTGACATATGCCCTCCTTTATATCTGTTCCTTTGCTTAACCATCCAGCCACTAATTTTCTTAGCTTAAATAATAATTCTTTAATTTTCTCTTGATTCGTTTCATAAATTTTCTGTTTTATCACATAATATTCTCTATTGTTCCTTTCCAAATCCTTTAAAGCATCTATACACATTGTTTTATCATTTGTTTTTTTTTTTTACTTTTCTTACATCTGACTGCCATTCTAAAAAAAATATATAGTTTTCTTTCAAAGCTAGCCACCACTCAGGCCAGTTTTTATAACACACTCAAGTAAAAATGTGATCTTTCCCTAAATTTTTTTTTCCAATTTTTATCCCATAATTTCTCATTTATTCGTTCATTCCTTTTCCTAATCTGATATACTCATTTTTTTGTATTTCTATCCATATGGCTAGTGATATGAAAAATCTGTTACAAGTGTCTCTCCCTTAGCTATATTTAAATCGTGTGATATAATAAAATAATCTATTTCCAGCTTATATATACACCTCATCTATATGTACACAAATTATTATTCCAAATCTTTAAATTGTCATATTTTATAACTTCAAACATTTTCTTAACATCACATTCACTCTTCTTTTTTCCTCTCAAATCATGATTACAATCTCCTATTAATATTATATTCATATTAATTACTATATAGTCCAAAATGTTATGAAATAAATTTTCCCTTTCTTTACTTGTAACATTAGCATGCAGTGCTATGATCTATAACAGTTAATCTTTCCATCATTGCCAGTGTTATGTTCAAAAGTTTCACTGACTTTTTCTAAAGTACAAATATGCCTGACCATAGTTCCTTTCAAGGTTCCATATTGTGTCTCCTCCCTGAAGTTTCTTTGTTTGTAATCTCTCTTCTTGCATCAAAAACATTACATTTTCCAGTATTATTACATCAACATCACACTTACTACGCCAACTTAGGATGCCTATTCTTCTACTTATATTTTTGATACTATTTACATTTACTGAAAGCACTCTAAAATTGACATTCTCCCCGGGATTGATGAAGCTTGCACCAGGCGCAGGCGTAGCATAGGCGGTATAACACCAAATAACGCCACGGAGTGATTCAGGTACGATCCAATTCCACATGCACTACCAGCGTACGCCAGATCTGCGCAGCCCTTGACTCAGGTATGCTAATCACCCCATGCGCAGTACTGCACCATGCAAATGAAGGTACATAGCGATTCATGAAGTGGTGCAGACATAGCATAAGCCCACGGAAATGTAAACCAAAAAAGGTTTACATTTTTCCAAACAGAACATCGGAACTATGAAAGCGGACCAGACTTGTGTATTACAAAGTTAACATATGCTAATGGCTAAATATACAGCCAATGGCATAAGAAAAGATGCACAACACCTAAAAAAACATTTAATGTCATGTCCACAGTAACGCAAAGTACAACCGCAGGTCATGTGTGCGCAAACGGGAACACAAGGAAAATATACACAAATGTCATAAAATCGCAATGTAATACAAATCATGATTTCACCATAATACTCAATGGTATGCGTGCTACACCACAACCAAGCTGCAAGGGTTGCTATGGGTCTGTGACAGTGTTTGGCGTGGTAACTATGAATTAGTAGTCAATGCTATGCACATGAGGCAAGTAATAGTGAATCACAAACATCCCACTGGACTAAGAATGTACCATACGGCGCAGTGCTACAACACCGAGGAGTAGTTTGGAGGTATACATGACATCAGCAGTGGGGTGTGCCACCGTAGCTGTAAGCACATTGGAGCAATGCAAATCCAGCCTGCCCATTGCTAAGCTATGCCACAGGATAGGGGTGGGGATGTAGGTATAGCATCGTTTAGATGAGAGCACATATGGTGCCCAAAAGTGCATGTGTACGCGGATGAAAACATGCCTGAAACCCGGTAAGTGGACGCACGTGCCGTGCACCATAGCTCAAACAGGAAGGTTAGGGGAAGAAAATAAGGAAATGCCGCAGTAGGGTAATTGGAGTACAACTGAGCAATTAACACCTATTAGCTCACAGTGGGCAATCAACGGCAGCTAACAAGTCTGCTCACAGCAATCAGCAGAACAGGATAGGGGAGGTGTCGGATTGCAAAGAAAAGAGAACTGTCATAGCAGAGCAAAACAAACCTGCAGTAGATTGGCCATAGAACACATGTCGTAAGATAAGCCAGGTTTTGGAAAGTACAAATGAAAGCAGGCTGCTGGATGCATGCCAGAAAATGGGAGGGGAAACGTTAAGAAATGTTAAGGGAAGGGCAAGAGGTAATCCACTGCAGCCAAATGTAATTCAACACCAAAGGCACCACAATAACTAATCTATGAACCTATGAACCTATGTGGTAAAACACATAAGATACCCTGTAGCTCCGATGGTACATACACACCCTATGACATAAGCAGTGTTCACAGCACAATAGTATAAAGTGTGAAGGCACCTCACACACACATGTGTATTCCCAAATACTGCACCATCAGTGTAAACAGACAGGGAACTTTTACAATGTACATGTTGGGAGCTGCCATAGCTGTGATTCATCACCATGTGTTAGAGACTGAAGGTTTTGTGGAGGATGATGCTGACAACCACCGCAGGCCCCAGAGGAGAAGAGTGTTCAGACCAAGGGTAACCTACCAGGGTCTACATGATTTGGAGATAATAGAGTGTTACAGGGTGGACAGGGACATCTTACAGCAAATAGTTGAGCTGTGCCGGCCATGCCTGAGGTCCAGAAAGAACAGAGGGGATCCCATCCCAGTGGACACAAAGGTATGTGTAAGCTTGCGAATACTAGCCACAGGTATCTTTCAAAGGCCAACTGGAGATATAATGGGGATCTCACAGGCATCAGCATCCAGGGTACTACACCAGTTCCTGGATGCCATGTTACCACATGCCAATGAGCATATATACTTCCCCTGAACTCAGGAGGAGTTGGCCAGCAATATGCGTCTCTTCCACCATGTGGCACACTACCCGGAGGTACTGGGTGTGATAGACTGCACGCACATACATATCAAAGTCACCACCCGGTGAGCATGGTAGGCGCTACATAAACCATAAGGGATACCACTCCATCAACTGCCAGGTCATGTGCAATGCCCAGGGCATTATTATGGATGTGTATGCTGGCAGCCCTGGAAGCTACCATGACTCCCACATCTGGCATGCCTCACAGCTGTATCAGGTATTTATAAGGGGGGACATTCCACATGGCCACCTTGTGGGGGATGCTGGCTATGCACTGGAGCCGTGGATGATAACTCCCATCAGAAATGCACACACACCCATGCAAGAATGCCATAATGAGGCACACGCACAAACCAGAATCATCATAGAGCGTGTGTTTGGAATGCTGAAATCACGGTTCCGTTGCTTGGACATATCTGGTGGAGCCTTGCAGTACTCTCCAGGCACGTGTGCCCACATCTTCATAGTGTGTGCCATGCTACATAACATGATCCTGCGGAAACAGCTGCAGCAGGGACATAATGGTGAAGGCCTTCACAGCCCACCGCAATTGCCAAGGCCATCACAGGCACAGAGGGATTCAGACCACGAACACCCTGTGCCAGCCCCAGTAGGCAGACAGAAGCATGCCCAATATGCCCATGCCTTGGTAAAGAGGGAACGTATAGCACATATACTGACAGTGTAGGCCCCTATGGACTGACACACCTCTCCACCTGCACACACAGTAAACTGGATGGCACACACACACACGACCACCTGTAAATTGTAATGTATAGGTGGCCTACTGTGTGAATCCTACATAGGCAGCCCTCAACCATTGCACACACAACAGCTATTGGAACAAGGAATGTCAACACCTGAACAGTACACGCACCTAACAGCATATGTTGATACTGTATGTATAGGTTCCTAGGTACATCGGTAGGTACATGCCCGATTGTCAGAGGCCATTCATCAACCTAGGCAAACAGTGTCTGCTGTCACCACCACATCGATTAACCAACTGTCCCTCAGTGGAGCAGAGCCAATTGCGGGATCCATGTGTGTAATCACTGTTCTCCACACACTCTGCATGGCTTCCCTGGTGTGTTAATGAGGGGCTCCATATAATGTAATCAGGGATGTAGTGGCAAAGCATGGGGAGTACCCATGACAGGTATCTGTCACCCCAGCATGCTCCACCTATGGTTGTGTGAAGGTGTAGCACATAGTGTGTGGCTCACTGTGACATACACATCCATTAAACATCACTTGGACATACTATTAATAGGTCTCATCCATATGTAAACTGAGTTACACATTTGATTGCAGTATGGAGTAACAGCCGTAGTACAGTCCACATACAAAACACCATAACACGTGTACAAATCCCAGATGCCCAAGTGGTAAATGCACTGACTGTCGTGCATGTTCCTGGTCCCACGTCCTGCAAGGGACGTTACGTAATCCCGAAGGCACGAATAATGGATGTTGGATGCAGGTCATCAGATCAGGTTTAGCACATGTCAGTGGAATTATGCATTGGCAAGTGCTGGTTAGCATCGTTTAAACATGACTATACGGATATGTATGAAACTGGGCTAAGCTTTTCTGAATATCACGCAGATCATGGTCAACGATGTCCAGAACAGGTGAAACTAGCATTATTCACCCCTGTACTAATAGTGCCTGCTCTGAAGGGTAAAGCGACCACTGCCAGGAGTAGAACACGCAATCATGTACACAATCACCTAACACTAAGCTACCCGAGATGTACCAACGGCAGGTGTGTATTGTGACAGGTTAAAACACAAACATGCGGAGTCCAGGAAACAGTATACACCGACATGTACACAACGAAAGATGTGTTCTCCTTCTCACTCTCTCTCTCTATAGATATGTACACAACCAAGGAGGTACAAATAAATAGGATACTGCCAATTATCGAATGTGTCACATACCGACACACGTAATCACGAGGCTTAAAGACCGAAAGACTACAGTACCGGAACACTAGAACCGAGAGTAATATTATCACAATGTTAAGGGACATTTAGTTATCGCTGCCGGTGCTGCGGTCCAGGTAGGTACTGTGTTCAACTGTGTTTGTGATTGCTGTAGTCTGTGTATGTGTGTGTTGAGGGTGCCGTGTGCGTTTCCGTGGGACTGTAATGTGTGTGTGTGTGTGTGTGTGTGTGTGTGTGTGTGTTTGCATCGTGTCTCTGTTAGTGCTAACTCGGAGGTAGATCATTACAGTAGGTGTGGTCATAGCTGGCCGTAGGCATACGGTTACCACCTGTCCCACTGTAAGAGGACAGCCCCTCCCTGGGCAGTTGTGTCCTGACAAAAAATATTAAAAAGGGCAAATGTCCGAGATTGTAGGACACAATTATGTCCCATAAATTATGTAATAGTTGCATTAAATAGTTATGCCTGTATCTAAAATATGTAAATGTTACATAAAACATGATAAGTAGCTAAAGTGCTGCAAAAATAAGTATGTATTCAGGAAAAAAGTATGTTCTATCCTGTGTACTGACCGTGGGTATGTCTCAGCCTGTAAACACCGATGTGTGTCCTGCAAATGTCCCACTATGGCCATTTGAAAAGGTGGCAACCCATGCCAGAGGTTCAGTCACCAATGAAACTGCAATGAGTGCAAATATCTGTGACAGAAATACATGAGACAGCTGTCATTTAGTAACATTCCCTTACATATCGATGTATTTCCTGAGGTATTGAAGTACCAACCTCACCTGCATGTTATATAGAAACCAATTAACAATGGCTCAATGTATAAGCCTGTAACAACCATAGTTTCAGTCTACTAAATGATAGGTCTTCAGTTAGGGAAGGAGCCCACACACATATATGGAATATGTAGAAATGCAGTCCCCACAAACCTGTATATGCTATGTACACCCACCTACATCTTCCCCACACCCGAAACAATTGCAATACAGACTGTAATAACATCAGAAACATCCACTCACTCAATTACATCTGCAGAAGCGTTAACATACCTTGTGAGAGACACATTTGTAATGGCGCCATTTGAAATCGTAGCTGTTGTATAATGGAACAGACAGTGATGTTACAGGTTTTGTTTGCAGTAGTCCCTTATCAGACAGTTGAGATGACAGGTACACTCACATGTAGAACCACATACACTAGCCATCACACACAATCCACGGGGGACATGAATTCAAAATATCCGAAAGCAGTTGCAATTCCTCACAACAAAACACATACCCGAAGGTAGGGCAAAAGGGCAACGCCCAAGTGGAGAATTCAATTATACCCCACTGTTGCCACATAATTGGCAAATGGAGTAGCTGCGCAGCTGATGTGCATGTAATAATTTACTCAGTAACACCAATTGGCGGCAGGATACCACATGTTACAGGTATCGACGTATATAAGGATGCCTTGCCATACATTCAAACCATATGCTCATACCATAGAACCGTTTAAACAGTAAAGGTGTAAGGGATATTTACGAAGAATCGGAACACTAACAAGGTGTGTAGAACACTCAGTAATTTAGTGTATGTAGAGCCTGTTTTGTATTAATTAAAGTGTACGCAATGCATAAAATGGGAAAAGGTATTATGTAGTGATATCTTGTTGAGCATAGTAATGCTTGTAGAAATTGTGTGTCCTGCTGTGGGCCACAAGGTAAACATCTCATACACCACAAGGGATGCTACATGAGGGCTTTAAACACAACAATTCCACACCACCCGCCGTCAGTGGTAGGGTTTGTCCAACAAGTATGTGCCATAGCAGGAGATAGTATATGTTGATATGCTGTCACAGTAGGCATGTGTATGGGCATTTAACGAGAATAACATGCCTAAGGTGGTCCTGCTGTGCAAGTATGCTTTGCATTATGGGATAATGTTTAAAATATGTGTAATGTACAGTACTGTAGGTAGATATGTCAGATATTCTACACAGCATAACTGTTATATCATGCAAACAAAAGGTATAATCTATTGGCATGTACAATACACAATAACAGGATATATATGGCTTGCAGACACGGGACACTGTAACAGCATGACAGCTAATCGAAATGGAAGAGCTACTCAATTATCCATGCACAAAGGACATGTAATAGCTTCACAGGTTCATAGTGAGGTACTATGCTGTCTGGCCAAGTCCATGTGTAAGCCCAACGACAGTATTTTCACCGGCGGCACCTCCCTAGGGTAGTGTCCTGTCTGTGAACAACAGAGCCATGTGTTACCTGAACCTGTGCACAATACAGCCACTGCAGTGATCCCTGACGTACATGTGTGTCTCCTATCCACCCATCAAGGTATCTCATGAAGAGTGCTATTGAGTGTCCCTGCTTGATGTACATAGGAATCATGTTCCAAAGCATGGTGAGTGTCTGGGTCAGGAATGTATCCCTCAAGCACGTCCCACTTATCATTGCATTTGTGCACATATCCATAAGCATGTTGCTCTCAGTGGCTTTTGCTTATGTTGCTTATGTGGAGTATATCCATAAATATTGTTGTGGACATGGGCCCTGTATGTTCAGCAGAGGTCACCCCTGAGTATGCAATATGCAAATGTGTAGAGTTGTGGTGTCCGTAGTTGTGCCGCATACGTCATCCTTCGGAGGTCAATAATCCTCATGGTGTGTTAATGTTGTGGTATGTAAAGCCGTTGCTGTTCTGTAAGGTACACCCCAAAAGGGGTGTTGTACCCTTGAACATGTCATATGTCAGGAGTATAGAGGTACAATGGGTGCCTTTGTTCCAGCTACAAACCCATTACAGATAAGGGTGGCCATGTAGAAGGATATCCATGCCAAATTGGCAATATGGTTATCAAAGGAGTGAGTGCTATATACATGTGTACTAAGATCCCATATAATGTCACATATATGTAGGGGACAACCACCTATGTGATAGTCAGTGGGTGATTGGTGTAATCCAAAGGAGATGTCTATGCACCTTGTGTCATGCAGCTTGAGGCCATGTTATCGACATCAGATATCCGTCACAGTGACACCCTTATGGAGGGTGTCTGTATCAGCTGGTGGGTCAATCATGGCTCCTTGTTTGCAGTCATCTGGAAACCTATTCAGGGAAAGTCCCTCTGTGCTAGCCTGTACCTCAGGGAAGCATATACCAAACATGAGGGGCCCTATGACCGAGGACTGTGGTACGCCAAGTGTAACTGAATTACAGTAGGTACCACGGTATGCTACCCTCATTGTGTGGGTCCTGTCCGTGAGCCACTTTGCATAACATCCCAAGACGTAGGGGTCGATGTGCAGGTGGATGTGTATGTTGTCAATACCAGAACGGAGAATGGTGCTGAAAGCCAATGAGAGGACAATGTAGGCTGTGTGGACCCCCTTACCGTCATCAACTACCCTGGTAACTGTATCAAAGGAGTCCACCAGGTGTAGGAGCCATGGTCTGGCCCTAACAAATCCAACCCAGGTGGCATCAAAGGTCTGGAGGCCAACAATGTCTCTGTGAATGACTTCCATGATGATGTGCCCCATAGCCTTGCAGAACAGTCCAGTCAGGCATATAGGGCAATAGTCCCTCTGGTTCATTGTGGTGCCACCTGTGTGGAGTGTGATAACTGTTGCTGTGCACCATTCAGGGGCCACAATGTCTGATACAAGGCTATTACTGAATCTGGTGGCCAAGTGGGGAGCCATGTCATTCTGAGGTTTGTGTAAATCACAGCCTGGGATGTTGGACGGTCACATGGAGTCTGAGTTCCAGGCCTTAGAGAGTGCAGGTTGGAACTGCGTAGTTGTGACTGCAGGGACTCTGCATTGTTCCTGTATGGATTTTGGCCCTGTAGGGAGTGAGAGGGTGTAAAGTTAGCATTGAACCTATCTGCCAGGATGTTGCCAATAGCAGTCAGTCGGTAATGTTCCTGCCTAACCGTCGTATGTCAGAGCAGATGTGGGTATTGCCATTGAGTACTGACATACCTCCATAATGCTTTGTGGTAGTCCTTGGAATGTGTCGCAGTAATGTTTATGTAGCTAGCTTTGGAGGATGTGATAAGGGATCCTGGATTCCTACTGAGGCTGACCAGTGAGCTACCCCACACATGGGATTGTACTCCACCTTGCAACAGCCTCCACCTTCTGTTGTACATTATGTCCATGGAACTGGACCCCCAGAGTGGCATCCGTTATCTGGTGGGTACCATCATGGCTCTGTTTGGGATAGCATGATCCATGTAGTCATGTAAGTGCTAATGAAGTGCACTGGTGTATGTTTCAGCATTTGTAAGTGCATTGTCCATCTGCACAGGTGTCATGACGTTTACTACCACTGTCATAAGACGTCTGAAGTAGGTGTTGTAGAAATCTTGTACTGTGTATTCCGTGAAGGGTGTGGTGCCGGGATGTGGATAACAAGGGTAATTAGCATATGTTCGGAAACTACCAATGAGGGGATAACCCCAGGTGTGTAACACCAGTCACATGTTGCTAATGTCCATGTCTAGGATATTGTTGGTCTTGGTGGTGGTGTGTATGGGTTGATCCAGCTGAGTGGAGGTTATGAATTCCAGAAAACGTTGGCCTAATGTGTCAGTACATGAGTAGGTATCCCAGTTAAGTGTGGGGTAGTGTCAGTCTCACATCAGTAGTACCTGTCTGAACCCTACTGTCCAGTACACCAAGAAATGAGGGCCGGTAACTGTGGGGTATGTTGAATCCGTAGCAAGTTACAATGTGTATAGCAGTTCTGGCCACAGTTAGTTGCACATGGATCACCTCTGATGCACTGTGCTAAGGAACCAGCCTGGAGGTGTGTACATCCTTGTGAAATATGGATACACCTCCGCCATAGGTGTTCCAGTCCTGGTTACATGACTGAAAGGTGTGGTCTGTGTGTAACCTGTCAGTGCAGGTGTGCTCTCCGGAGCCTAGAGGCAGGTCCCAGTCACTGCAGAGATATCGAAGTGGTCCATTATAAGGAGTGCCTCACCTGAGTGCGTTAGAGATGAAGATGTCAAGCATTGAGTAACAGTACCCCAGGTTTTGCTTGCCTGTTCCTGTTCTGGTGGTGAATGTTATTGGAAACTGTCCAAGACAGGCAGTATAGGAGCAGCAAGAGCCTTACATGTTATCTGTACTCCCAGGGCTGACAGGTGCAGGTCATCTGTGCCAAAGCATCGTGTTTTGTTGACCATGTCATTCAAAGCAGACAGATACTGGATGCCTGTGGAATGACAGCAGAAGCATAGGCAACTGTTGAAGTGAAACATTCAGTCGTTGTACAGTGGTATCAGTCTGGATGAAAGCAGAATGCTTCACAGGGCTTGGGCGATGCCTTCTGGGCTACAAGACCAGAGAGCTATTGCATGTCCCTGTACATGTAGTCCAGGAAGTTACATCTCAGGGCAGTCACACTAACATGGAGAATGACAGTCAAATCGTACCTGGTGAGGTATGGCATGGGTGCATGGTGAGTGTCGGGGTCAGGAATGTATCCCTCAACCCCCACTCATCATTGTTTTGTGCACATATCCATGAGCATGTTGCCCCAGTGGCTTTTGCTTATGTTGCTTATGTGGAGTATATCCATAAATATTGTTGTGGACATGGGCCCTGTTTTTCAGCAGAGGTCCCCCCTGAGTATGAAAGTATGCAAATGTGAAAGGGGTGGTGTCCGTATTTGCATACGTCACCCTTGGAGGTCAATAATCCTCATGGTGTGTTTAATGTTGTGGTATGTAAAGCCATTGTTGTTCTGTAAGGTACCCCCCAAAAGGGGTGTTGTACCCTTGAATGTCATATGTCAGGAGTATAGAGGTACAATGGGTGCCTTTGTTCCAGCTACAAACCCATTACAGAAAAGGGGTGGCCATGTAGAAGGATATCCATGCCAAATTGGCAATATGGTTATCAAAGGAGTGGTGCTAAAACATGTGTACTAAGATCCCATAAATGTCACATTATGTGGGGGACTACCACCTATGTGATAGTCAGTGGGTGATTGGTGTAATCCAAAGGGGATGTCTATGCACCTTGTGTCATGCAGCTTGAGGCCATGTTATCGAATCAGGTATCCGTCACAGTGACACCCTTATGGAGGGTGTCTGTATCAGCTGGTGGATCAATCATGGCTTGTTTGCAGTCATCGGGAAACCTATTCGGGGAAAGTCCTCTGTGCTAGCCTGTACCTCAGGGAAGCATATCCCAACATGAGGGGCCCTATGACTGAGGACTGTGGTATGCCAAGTGTAACTGAATTACAGTAGGTCCCAGGTATGCTACCCTCATTGTGTGGGTCCTGTCCATGAGCCACTTTGCATAACATCCCAAGATAGGGTCGATGTGCAGGTGGATGTGTATGTTGTCAATACCAGAATGGAGAATGGTGCTGAAAGCCAATGAGAGGACAATGTAGGCTGTGTGGACCCCTTACCTCATCAACTACCCTGGTAACTGTATCAAAGGAGTCCACCAGGTGTAGGAGCCATGGTCTGGCCCTAACAAATCCAACCGGTGGCATCAAAGGTCTGGAGGCCAACAATGTCTCTGTGAATGACTTCCATGATGATGTGCCCCATAGCCTTGCAGAACAGTCCAGTCGGGGGCATATAGGGCAATAGCCCCTCTGGTTCATTGTGGTGCCACCTGTGGGAGTGTGATAACTGTTGCTGTGCCCATTCAGGGGCCACAATGTCTGATACAAGGCTATTACTGAATTGGTGGCCAAGTGGGGAGCCATGTCATTCTGAGGTTTGTGTAAATCACAGCCTGGGATGTTGGAGGTCACATGGAGCCTGAGTTCCAGGCCTTAGAGAGTGCAGGTTGAACTTTTAGTTGTGACTGCAGGGACTCTGCATTGTTCCTGTATGGTTTTTGGGGCCCTGTAGGGAGTGAGAGGGTGTAAAGTTAGCATTGAACCTATCTGCCAGGATGTTGCCAATAGTGGGTTTCTGTAATGTTCCTGCCAAACCCTTTTTATGTCAGAGCAGATGTGGGTATTGCCATTGAGTACTGACATACCTCCATAATGCTTTGTGGTAGCCCTTTGGAATGTGTCGCAGTAATGTTTAGGCTAGCTTTGGAGGATGTGATAAGGGACCCCGGATTCCTACTGAGGCTGACCAGTGAGCTACCCCACCCATGGGATTGTACTCATTTTGCAACAGCCTCCACCTTCTGTTGTACATTATGTCCATGGAACTGGACCCCAGAGTGGCGTCCTTTATCTGGTGGGTACCATCATGGCTCTGTTTGGGATAGCATGATCCATGCATTGGTAAGTGCTAATGAAGTGCACGGGGTATGTTTCAGCATTTGTAAGTGCATTGTCCATCTGCACAGGTGTCATGAGTTTACTACCACTGTCATAAGACTTTAAGTAGGTGTTGTAGAAATCTTGTACTGTGTTTTCCGTGAAGGGTGTGGTCCCGGGGATGTGGATAACAAGGGTGATTAGCATATGTTCGAAACTACCAATGAGGGATAACCCCAGGGGTGGAACACCAGTCACATGTTGGAAATGTCCATGTCTAGGAGATTCTTGGTCTTGGTCGTGGTTTTATGGGTTGATCCAGCTGAGTGGAGGTTATAAATTTCCAGAAAGCGTTTGGCCTAATGTGTCGGTACATGAGTAGGTATCCCAGTTAAGTGTGGGGTAGTGTCAGTCTCACATCAGTAGTACCTGTCTGAACCCTACTGTCCAGTACACCAAGAAATGGGGGCCGGTAACTGGGGGGTTGTTAAATTTGTAGCGTTACAATGTGTATAGCAGTTCTGGCCACAGTTAGTTGGCACTGGATCACCTCTGATGCATTGTGCTAAGGAACCAGCCTGGAGGTGTGTACATTTGTGAAATAGGGAAACACCCCCGCCAGGGGTGTTCCGTCCTGGTTACATGACTGAAAGGGTGGTCTTTTGTAACCTGTCAGTGCAGGTGTGCTCTGAGCCTAGAGGCAGGTCCCAGTCACTGCAGAGATATTGAAGTGGTCCATTATAAGGAGTGCCTCACCCTTTGAGATGAAGATGGCAAGCATTGAGTAACAGTACCCCAGGTGTTCCTTGCCTGTTCCTGTTCTGGTGGGGAATGTTATTGGAAACTGTCCAAGACAGGCAGTATAGGAGCAGCAAGAGCCTTACATGTTATCTGTAATCCCAGGGCTGACAGGTGCAGGTCATCTGTGCCAAAGCATCGGTTTTGTTGACCATGTCATTCAAAGCAGACAGATACTGGGTGCCTGTGGAATGACAGCAGGAGCATAGGCAACTGTTGAAGTGAAACATTCAGTCTTGTACAGTGGTATCAGTCTGGGTGAATGCAGAATGCTTCACAGGGCTTGGCGATACCTTCTGGGCTACAAGACCAGAGAGCTATTGCATGTCCCTGTACATGTAGTCCAGGAAGTTACATCTCAGGGCAGTCACACTAACATGGAGAATGACAGTCAAAAGTACCTGGTGAGGTTGGCATTTCATAGGTTATGTTGGGGTCCTGTTACCCGACAGCCAGATGTAAGGACTATCCCTTGTGTAGCCTGCTGAGTGGGACATCAGTGTGACCCCACAGAGTCACCTATGACCGGGGTGTTGGGGATGTTATAACACCCTATTGGCTGTAGTTGATGGGCACACATGAGTCTGTGGGCTAATAAATTTGTGTTTGGTGATGGGGCTGCCTCTGTTGCCTACACAGAGTATGGAGAGGTTCTGCAAATGTTTGTTTCTATGTGTGTGGCCTGTGGTGGTGGAGATCTAGTGAGACTATGTGATGAGTGGGGTGTGTTGCAAATGTCAAATGTCCCCACATGAATGTCAGGTTCAGTCTTTTTGGGGAGCATTACCCCCAGCATGGCTACATATGTGCATCTCCCACAGGCTGTAGTGTCATATGTTGGGAGGTGAGCATTGACTGTGTACATGAGACAATTGCTCTAGTGCCTCATGTTTGCCATATTCATCATATAGACAGGCAATAACACTGGCAAGTGATACTTGGACATGCCTGTATATTCAACCATGTCTCACAAGATATGTGAGTTACGTGTGTACAACAGTTGTTGTACTGTAAGCAAGCTGGAAATGTAAGGACAGACAGTGTACTTGTAAGACATGAGTTGGAATGGGTGCTATAGTAATTAGTAGCTCATGAAGTGCTTACATGTTCTGAACAAGTGCTGAGCATAAATATGCAATACAGATAGGGTGCTGGATAATATAAACCCACTGCAACCCACAAGCGGGGACGCCAGTCATAATTGGAGGCACTGCACTATTACCCTGCTGAGTATGGTCTGCAAGTCTATGAACCTTTATCAATGTAGATGTTAGCAGTACAGATGTAGATGACAGTACGGATGAATTCACACTGCAAACATAGGGGACAGGTCATAGGACATCATCACCCATACTGTGTTCCAGCTACACTGAGTATACTAGATGTACCCCTATGTCACAGGAGTGTTCTACCAGTGGCCTGTTGACAGAAGCAACACTACAAAAGGTGTCTGAGTGACATGTGCATATCACACCAGTGGCAGCTACAGTAAAACAGGGTTAATTTTTCTCCCCTCATTGTAGCCCATACCACACAGACAAATGGGAGGCATCTGGTTTTGTAAGGATGTGAATGGCCATGACCTAGGAGCAATAGCTGTCTCAGTGTTGTGGACAACATACAGAATGGGCTTTGTGGGTGAGGTGGTGACATATGTGCAAATCTGACAGCTGATAATAGCATTGTCACCGCTAGGTGAATAACCCTGTACCCATTAACTACCACCTAGGCAGAGGTCAACATTATGGACACTTTTGTAAGGGATGGTGCTGTGCAGTTCACCTCCCTGAGGTAGTGACCCCCAGGCCTATTAGGTAGTCATAAAAGGCACCCATGTCATGGCAGGGTGCCATCCATGAGCATGGAGATCATTGGACAGGCATACTCAGCACTCAGGTGACCAATATTGGATCACATATCACCTTTAAGGGGATGGGCGACACCAGTCTTCACAATCCTCACCTCCACTATGCAGCATGCTGGCTACCTTGCATAAAGACATATGCAACACTGTGATGTTGGACATGCTACATGCCAAAATCCTGATCTGAAAGACATACATCATGGACAGCCACCTTCCTACTACAAGGATCGCCACATGCTGGACAGATCCCTGTGCCATACATGTTACATACTCCTGCCATACCATGCAACCCTGTCCATCAAAGCTGCACATGTCATCTCTGTCATACATGGTGCTGACCGCATGGTAGATGTATCATTAACTGTCCACAGTAGTTATGTAATGTGTATGCACGCAGTCATGGATATGCACTGTGTGTGTATTACACACTGTATAGCAATATAGGCGCCTCATGATGCCATGCAATGGCAGTGTCTGTACTTCACACTGTATAGCAATGTAGACGCCTCTACTACCCTTCAATGCTCATGCACATCTGCTAAAAGTGCTTTCTATCTGTAGGGCATACAGACAACACTGCAATGTGATACCCATTACACCACTGTACGTGTGTCAGGACACCATTGTGTCAGACATGTATGCATGTCAATGCACACATCAGCAGATTACATGTCATACTACATGTCAATGTCAAGGTCACATCAGTCATGTGTACTGTTAACCTGTGCTGGTCCACATGGTGTATCACAGGGATGCATGCTTACTACCATGATTGTGTGAACTGCATGGCTTCTGATATGACACCTGCTTGCTGTTGTGTGCAACCCAGGGAGGTATGCTAACTACCACTATTAATGTTTGAGCTGCATGCTGTCTGCTGTATCACATGCATGCTGCATGTCATCTGTCAAATCACATGCATGGTGTGTCTGTGTCTATTGTAATGTAGAGTCTTTCTTTGCATTCACAGGTGATGTAGGTGCGTTACCCTCCTGCGGTCCATCTGATGTTAGTGTCCCCACAGATACTAGCAGTGATGAACATATGCATGAGGTACAGGCAGGGTTGTCAGGGGCTGAATCTGTGCCAATGGTTGCCATCCCAGCTATGTCCCCCTCTTCCCCGCACACAGTTTTCATGCCAACACATACCCCATCACCAGTGTCTATAGAGGAAGGACAGTCAGCATGTGTTAGCTTGGAACAGGAACGTGTGGTGGCTACAGAAGGTGTCTCCACACCATGGTGTCAGTGTAATGACTGCAGATGTGCCGCACAGGCATGTGGCCAGTGCTGCTCATAGGAGGACCTTTGGCAGACATGCACCTGCAGGACAGAACACAGCAGCTGGTGTCACCAGACGCATGTTCCAGACTATAATGGCGGCACAGGCATGTGCTGAATGGTAGAACACAGAAGGGCAGAGGCTTCAGAGGGCTGCTATCCATTCTTTAAACAATAACATCCAGGCATTGGCAAATGCTCAACAGCAGATCGCTGATGTTCTGGACAGGCGATTGGGTGACATGGTTGGAATCCTTGACCATGGCATGGCAATCCGCGAGCATGAGCTGTCTGTGCTGGAACATATGGTAGGAGTGAGGCATAGGCCACATGGACATAGGCCAGCTACACCACCTGGTGCAGGTCAGCGTGAATGAGCCACCTGACATGCCCGCTCCTACAGTGCTGGTAGCAGTGCAGCTGGTGCTGCGCTGTCCACACCAGGACACAACAGGCCACGTGGACGTGGCCCTGGACATTCCCAGCTGGGACACGGTTCCAGTGGACATGTGTCATTGGACAGTAGCCAATCTGTACCTCTGCCTGGTAGTGCCCGTGTAACCCTGGCAAGCACAGGTCACATGGCCGTGGCCGGACACAGTGAGCTGTACATCCTGGTCTGTACAATCTGGAACTGTCAATAATACCCCTATGTAGGCTGGACACATGGCAGAACTGTGTGCAACATACATGCACACACCAGAAACATCTGTAGGGCACTGCAACACCCACATGTATAACAACCACACATGTCCAATCAGATCACTGGCCCTAACCCACACACATGATGTCATCCACTGGTGCAGCCTATGCCCCTGGCAAACATTATCACCCTGTGCATATGATGATGCCTGTGCCACATCCCTGTCATCCACACCATCGGTGCAAGGACATGCTCATATGGTCTGATGCACGGGGTGAACAGAATAGTGAGAAGTGTATATTACATTTGTTGTGTACTGTTGACATGCACCAGACATACCATGTAGTACAGGTTTAGAATGCATTGTTATATGTTCACAGTATGTGTCTTGGTAACAACAGTAACAGCATGTTGGTAATTATGCCCTGCTTCCTTCCTTAAGGTCTAATTGCATGTGCCATTACGTTAGTGTTTGCAGCTAGAGTGCATTGTTGTATGTTCACAGTATGTGTCTTGGTAACAACAGTAACATCATGTTGGTAATGATGCCCTGCTTCCCTCCTTAAGGTTTACTTGCATGTGCCAATAAGTAGCAGTGCTTGCAGTTTCCCATGTGTAAATGTGGAGTACTCACAGGCATGTATGGCAATACCAGCATGCTATACGTAGCCTCAACCTCACTGTTAGAAAGGCTACCATTCCACAGATGTCCACACATCTACTGATCCAGAAGCATGTGAGCTATTTAATAGGCTACAGTGGCTAGAGACATGACATCCATACCAGGTCACGTCACAGGTATGGTGACATTGTGCGGGGGGTTTACACAGCGGTCTGGCTGATGTCAATGTTAGAGGCCAGTTGATAGCATGAGGCCTCACTGTGTAGCAGTAATACACTGTCACATTACAGGATGAGAACACACACAGACATACACAGAAATGCACAGTAACGTGACCACACTCACAGGGTCAACAACACTATAGCGCACACTCGATAGTGTTGAGGTGAGGACCCCTGCCTATGTGGTAATCACCTTCGCAGTACTGTGCGCCCACATGATGCGACACAGAGAATGAACATATACAGGTAGCCAGTAAGGCTGAGACCGATGGCATCAACAGGGTAGTAGACTGCTTCATCATGAGGGGTTAGGGATCCTGTCTGTTCTGTATGGTAGCATACACCTTCACTCCATGCATCAAGACAGCCATACATACATACATACACACACTGTGGAGTCCACAAATGTCATTCACATACAGATAGCTGACGTGTGTGATACACACACCACCCTTGCCTAGGTCTTGCTTTCTACACTGCAGTATGTACAGATCTCTACAACAGTGTACAGGGGTGTGTAACAATTGGGATGTATTCCCCACCATACGTGGCATATATTGTCACACAAGCAAACACACATGGCAGTACTGTGAATCATACACCTGCTATATGATGATACGTCTGACAGACATGCAGCTGTATTGGCCGCATTGTGTACCAATGCTACCTTTGGCAATTGTGCTGCTATATGCACATGGGAGGACGTAAGTGTTACAGGTGTCATGTGATGTACAATCAGCAACACCCTGACCACTGTGTAGGTTGTATGTCTTCACCTTCAAGTAGCAGTAACATAGCATACTCTTTACACATGTAATGGTAGGACGGCTTGTGACACACCTGTGAATTGTCTTCAGCAAACATACATCTGCAAAGGTGGACCACCACTTTATGTACACACATCCATCCATACCTGATGTACATCCTACTGTACTGTCAGTATTTCACCATATACAGGTGTCAGTGATGGGGCTGCATTGCAACTGCATGTTGTAGTTAGACACAGATGAACGACATACATCAGCTACTGCACATGCATGGTAGCTGCATGCACACCACTACATGTACATGTGTGTTGGTCCTACATTCCTGTCATGTAGCCATGTTTGTATGCATTGCAATTGGTGGACATGTGTGATGACATACATGGCACATGGACTGTTGTATGATATGTTGGTTGTCATGGGAAACTAGTACAGAGAGAATGTTACCTCAGTCAACATTGCTACCTTATGTACTGTTAGCAATCAACAGCCATGGACCTACCTTCTATGTGCATGCATGTGATTGCTGTAGCCACTTGTCTGCACGGAGGGCAGCAAAAGCTATGCTATGTACATATGCGTTGTGTGTGGGGGCCATGTACATATCCACTGCGATTACATGTATGTCATATCCTAACATGAGTGTTTTTTGGTGTACAGCGACAGTCATCTGTTACAGCTGTGTAAGACCCAGGGCCCCTGTTATGTGTAGAGCCGACCTGGTTATGAACTGTGGTATCATTGCATTGCATACCACATGATGGAACCCTGTCAGTACATGTGTAGTTTGCACAGTTGCTGTAGACCTATGTACAGTCCACTGGTCATGAGTAACATGGTGTTGTAGTAATGTATGGATGTGTGTTGCTGGTCCAAGGACATGGTGATGTCTGAGGGCAACATAGTAGAATGCGACATTTGCCACTGTTATCTGCACCTGAGACATCTGTGATGGCTCTTTAGTGTGTACTGGTCAGTACATGTGAGTGGCCTTCATGTACGTGGGGACAGTAACACCTGGAGTGGTCTGTCACGGTCTTATGGCCCACATGTCTGTATCTATGGTGGTAGTGCTATTGTGCACAACTGTGCCATATGCCAGGTGTTCCTCACTGCAGAGATGTCCATATTCCCCATTGTTGGATCTGGATTGTCAGCTGTGATCACGAATGCTACATAGCTAGCACTGACGACTGGTGTCAGATGTATGTAGTGCAGCGTTCATGCTAACAATGTTCACTATCGACACACTGTGCCCTTCCGTGTTTAGAATCCATGTGCATACAAGACAGCCCTTCGCTACTACTAAGTGTGTGAGCATGCCCAGTACGCCATTGTGTAGATGGACACACAGTACATTCCAAACGGACGTGTGCTACTAAGTGTGTGAGCATGCCCAGTGACACCTTGCATCGGTTATGTGCCTCTGTGTATGGGCATGACCATTGAAATCCTGTATAGCAATAGTGGTCATCCAGGCAACAGATGTCCATACCCCACATCAGGATGGATTCCTACATTGAACACACTGGGACTGTCTTGAAGGGTGTACTGTCTGTGGCACGTCTTGTATCCATGTAGTGTTGTAATAGTGCTCCGTAGATAGGCAGTTGTCCCGCTCACACCACTGCCGTGTGTTTGTCTGTCTACCTTGGGACAGTAATATGCTTTTAGACTGCTCACTCTCCATACATTCCCTATCGACGTCTTTGCCTTTGCTGATGATGTCATCCACCTAGAAGTATGCCTCTGGGAGTGCTGTGTTCCAGTAATCTCGGTAGCACGTTCTGTAACTGCGTAATGCTGTAGTGTGATAAGGTAGTTAGGTGTATGTTCAACTCCCAGCCCTGTCAAGTGTGTGTGTGTGTGTTCCCAGTTACCTGGGGACAGAGTAATGCTTTTAGATGGCTCCCTCTCCATACATTCCCTATCTGCATCTTTGCCTTTGCTGATGATGTCATCCACCTAGAAGTATGCCTCTGAGAGTGCTGTGTTCCAGTAATCTCAGTAGCGCATTCTGTAACTGTGTAATGCTGTAGTGTGATAAGGTAGTTAGGTGTATGTTTGACTCCCGGCCCTGCAGTGTGTGTGTTTCCAGCTCCCTGGGGACAGAGTAGTGCTTTTAGATGGCTCCCTCTCCATACATTCCCTAGCGGCATCTTTGCCTTTGCTGATGATGTCATCCACCTAGAAGTATGCCTCTGGGAGTGCTGTGTTCCAGTAATCTCAGTAGCGTGCTCTGTAACTGAGTAATGCTGTAGTGTGATAAGGTAGTTAGGTGTATGTTCGACTCCCAGCCCTGCCAAGCGTGTGTGTGTGTGTGTATTTTCAGCTGCCTGGGGACAGAGTAATGCTTTTAGGCGGCTCACTCTCCATACATTCCCTATCGGCGTCTTTGCCTTTGCTGATGTCATCCACCTAGAAGTATGCCTCTGGGAGTGCAGTGATGCTGAAACTCGGTAGCATATTCTGTTACTGCATAATGCTGTAGTGTGGTAGACTAGACAGGTAGCTGCTCGATTCCAAGGCATGGCAGGTGTTTGTGTTTGGCAGTTATACCCTATGTGTTGGTATCTGTGGGTGGCTAGCTGCAGGATGTGTTTAGCGTGTTTTGTTGCTGACCTATATAGTGTCCACAGCCCGCATATTTTGCCAAGACACTGGGTTGTCAACACATACATTCGCCAATAGGGCTGGTGAGTAAATGTCAGCAGCCCTACTCTTATCCTTAATACAGTTTGACCCATGTGATGCAACAGACCACACATGCCTTGATAGTAACAACACTACATGATGCAGGTGGCACATGTAGTTTCCTTTTCATGCCTGTCTAATGCTTTGCTGTCATGTGGTCCGCTGTTGTGATATAAATGCAATATCTACATATGTGTGTACATATATGTGTGTATGTATATATGTATACAAATAATATATATGACATATGTAGATATAGAGAGATAGACATAGATATAAACATATATGTCTGGAGACATCAGCACTATTGAATGTTTGTGCCAGATGATCTGTACGTGATAACCTGGGATGTATGTATATCTGCCATGGTGTAGTGGTAATGCACATCATCTGTTGTGTGCAGGGTCCCGGGTTGTAGTCGTGTAGACACCGGTTATTTTGCTGCTGGGAAGACCATGGGACATCGAATATGGTGATAGTAAGGCACCTGTTACCAGCTGTGTACAGATCTGAGTGACACTAAGCAGTGGTTATTAATTTGGAGGTTCGGTATGGGTCATATAACTATTCATTAGAAGACTATACTATGCAGATGAGGTTGACAATAGTGCATCCCATTTATCCCCAGGGTGTGATGCAGATACGTGGAGTTTGTGTGTAGTTAGCCGGGTGCAGGGCTCGAATATAGTTGACAGCATGGGAGGGGGGGGTCAGGCATACTGTATGTACATTGCAGAACTGTGCCTCAGGAGTGCTCTTGCCTTAGCATGCCTAAGCTAGGGGTGTTTCTATACCTGCCTGGTGACATTGGGAGGGACAACAGCAGTGGTGGGGTAGTCAGGGTGTACAGGCTGCACAAACAGGTGATGATCAGCACAATCAGCAGATGACATGGCCAGCCCGCACCTGAACAGTACGGTAATGTGAGCAAGCAGCATACACACAGGTTTCGTCCGCACTCTACACCACCGGTGTATACCTGCAGGGACATTTCATGACACAGTCCAACCAAATGAGAAGGGCTGCAGCAGGCAACATAGACCAACATGTGCAGGAGGCTGAGGGCAGTGAGGATGTGTATGCTGCCGAACATCCCTTACTGGGGTGACATAAGACTTTATAGACCCAGGGTGACTTACCAGGGGCTACATGAGCTGGGGATGGTGGAGCACTACAGAGTGGACAGAGACCTCCTACAGCGGCTTGTTGACCTGTGCCTGACACATCAAACAGGCCAAGGGAAACCCATCACTGTGGATACCACGGTATGTGTTGGCCTGGGTATACTAGCCACAGGTACCTCACACAGCACAACTGGGGATATCATGGGGATCTCACAGGCATCTGCATCCAGAGTATTGCACCAGTCCACAGACACCATGTCAACACATGCTAGTGAGCACGTACATGTCCTCAACACATGTGATTAGTAAACCAGCAATATGCATCTCTTCAACCACATGGATGACTACCCTGGGGTACTGGGTGCTATAGCCTGCACACACATACACATCAAAGCACCACCCGGTGAGTGGGGTAGGGCCTACAGTCACTGCAGGGGCATACCCTCCAACAGCTAGGCCATATGCGATGTCCAGGGCATTAGATTGAATGTGTGAGCTGTCTGCCCTGGAAGCTATGATGATTCTGATATATGGCTTCTGACACAGCTGTACCACACCATTGCCAATATGGACATCCCCTACAGTGTCCTAGTGGGGGATGCTGGGTAACCACTGGTGTCGTGGCTGATGACACTCATCAGCAATGCACACACACCTGAACACTCACACCATAATGAGGCGGATGCACAGGCAAGACATATAATTGAGCATGTGCAGTATTCACTAGCTACATGCACACAATTTGTTATGGCATTTGCTATGCTACACATTCTAATCCTGCAGTAACAGTTGCAGCAGGAACAGCATGGGGCAGGGCCACATGTCCCAACACCACTGCCAAGGCCTGTACAGGCACAGTGTGACTTGGTGAAGAACTACCTGAGCAGGGCCCAGTCGGTGCACGGCCATGCACAGTATGACCTGCCCTTGGCAAAGAGGCAACACAAGGCATATGCACTGACACAGTAGGTGCCCACGGATGTCCCCTCTCTGACCCGCACACAGTACAATGGATGCCAAACATGACACTACCTGTGCTCGGCCATGTATAGGAGGTGCACTGTGTGCATCCACCATAGGTAGCCCCCTAGCACCGTCCTCAGGTCCAGAACAACCCCAGGGTACATCTATCGACCTAAAAATTGGCAGTTGTATTAGAATGTGTATTTACCCATTGCTATGGTATGTATGTGAGCATACAAGAAACTTTGGTGGCCGACTGTTAGGGCAGCAGACAGTACACGTCCATAGTGGCACCATGACATCTGTAGCACATACGGGGGTCACAATGGTAGCCAGTATTACACAGGGTGTCCTAACCCACTGCAGATTATGGGTTAAACATCATGTGTGTCCATACAGCCCACACACATTCCATGCAACTGGACAGGTGTGGACCAATACAAACAAATGATATACAATGGCCTATGGATATGCCCAATGAATGACCCCAACCCCCAAAGACATACACAGACTACAGCAGGCCAGGCAGTTTGATGTAGGTTGTGAAAGCTAGGACGTCCAACACCACTGTGCTGGTATTTCACACTGGGATCTAACGTACACTGGTATCCCTCCAACTGGCAATTTAGGTAGGTCCACACACTGACATGGAGTACCTGGCATACCAGTACAGTAGCTGCAGATGTGTACAACTGTCAGCTGTGCCCCCATCCAACCTACACATGTGAGAGTCATGTGCACCACCCATGGTGCTGTGTAAGACTGTGGATGCAGATGGATGTCCCCCCACGCTATGCAGACATGTAGCAACTGTCAATGCCACATGACCATTAGCTACCCTGCAGACACAGCATGACACCTGTCTGTGTAGAACGGAGGGGTCGGCAACACAGTACTGACTATCTGGACATGTGACACATGCAATACAGTTGTCCATACTTGGCAAGCTCACACACATGACAGTATGAGGGTAATGTCTGTCAACAACATGCGTAACAGTCATACTGGGCATGCTCACACACTGAAACACAGGATGGCCAGGCATGCATACACCAGTGGTCCGGACATATCTGCCAGTACATTGCTATACTGTTGGATGACTGCCTGCATGGTGTGTGTGTGGTCTATTGTCTGCACATATGCCATTGTCTATTGTTAATTCACATGAGCTATGAGCGCAGGGTACTGCTACCAACACGTGAATAGAGCAGTTCTTTGTTTGCGGACAGACCGACACCTTTGGATACGGACTGGGTAAGGCACATTCCAGCAGGTGGGAGCAGTTGTGCATGGGTTTGCACAGTGTTAAGCACTGCTGATCTCTGGTTACAGCACCTTTTAGCCGTTTAGACTCCACATTTCTTTGACAGTGCACTACTGGCATACTGGTAGACAAACACGCTTACAGCCGCTCGCTCACCAACATTTCTGCTTACATTTGTCACTTACGCTGGGTGTATGCGATCCCTTGTGATGCGTATTACATCGGACTACATGACTACAGTATCGGGTATATCTAACCATTTGGCAACGGCAGGCGTTCAACTGTACAGACTTGGCAGCCTGTCCAGTGACGTAATCATATACGCATGTTCCTCATACGATCTGTTCCCATCTGCCTGATACATGGGAACCGATACTCTGCAATGCTGACATGTGAATATGATTTTGTTAACGCAGCTGTCCGGCAAGTCATGCTACCACATACCTACTGTACGTTTTCCACCTTTCAGATTGCATGATGGGAGACTGTAGGAATAACACCTTTCCCACTTTGCATGGGACAATCCCTTATTAGGCATATGTCATGTGACGATACTCTAGCCATTGCAACTGTCCTGATTAGGGGACATTCTCATATTCTACGTGTCTGTAGTGGTTGCTTGTTACAGGTCTTGTATACCTGACATGTCAATATGTTATATGTAGTAGCATAAGCAACTTTACAGCTGCTAGACTACACTTTGATTTGTGCTGATATGTATATTGCTGTACTATGCATGGCTGTAGGTATGTTCTGCCCTGGTACGTCTGACATTTTTACAGAGCAGGTCCCACTTTGGCCATTCAGAATGGTGGCGGCCCTATAGATCCTATATGTAGAGCTATCACATGTATTAAGGCAACACATACCCACAGCCAGTTGTAAACTGACTACTTCCACGGTTTGCATACGTTAAGGTTATTCTTGTAGCATTATAATTGCTAGTACTGTTTCCCATTACATGTAGCTGTTTCTGATACAACAAATTAATTTCTGACACCACTACACACAATATATGGCTTCCTTTCCCGAACTCACAGGACATGTGCCATAACATTCATTTTGCAGGACACAACTGCCCAGACGGGTGTGTCCCTCAAAAGCGTATGGGTGTGGAACCTCATCTATTATACTATCATCTACCTAAGGTGGTCATCAAATTATGCACTTTCCGTCACTAGCAGACCTCACATACCAATGGGGGAGAATGAACACTGTATCAGGAACACTGCATAACACCCTGTGGGACACATTTAGATGATTGGTTCTATTAAGCAGACACATTGACAGTCACAGGGCATATGTATTCATTCACGTTTGTCGAGGTTCATGCCGTTTATGACTCATACATGTTGTCATCAATCATTACCTGTATTCCGCCACCTGTCCACCTAATATCACTAGTTCTGGAAGTGTTTAGTTGGACTTTGTTACATTCTGATTCATAACTATGGACGTCCATGCTAATCAGGTACACGGCACTGATATAGTCCCTATGTGTTCCCCCGATGGTTTACAGACTATCCGGTAGATGTGCTCTTCAGGTTTGGGACATATAGGCGTCTGCTATGCCCACATAGGAATATTAATGACTTCCACTGGGTGGGCCTACTACATCTCGGCCAACCAGCACCTGCACACTTAAGTCCATTATTGCATACCCATGGTCCACCCACTTGGCACCCCTCTACAGCACTCATGACAAATACTTACTGTGAGCGCAGCTGGGGTATGAGCACACCCCTACACATTTCCCACTCTCCCCGTCTCGGGACACATTACGTACGTTTTGTCAACCCATGTATTATCACACTTGCACAACCTACTGTTCCATGTACACCTACATCCTGCTCACATCGATGACAACAGGTTGACACATACACTGAAGTTTTGGGGTCCTGCAATGGACACTGTTATCCATGTTTAAAGTGTAGACCTTGCAGATCTCTCCCACTGCTACTTTCCTGCCGGTGTTTTGGACAGCAGCAGTGTATTAATCTTTATTGCCTGTCTGTATGTCTGACCAGCCTAGCTGGGCAGTGTGGGGGGTACAACATTTATTTATTGGACCTCCTAGTCACACATGCCCTGGCTGTATATATGTTACCCTAATTGCTGTAAAGTAACCTAGTTATGTACATGTGTATATCTACAATGACATATATATTTGTTTTGTGTGTATATATCAATACCTGTTGTTTGTGTATATATATCTATCTATATATATCTGTAGTATATCTTTGTGTGTGTGTGTGTATATATATATATATATATATATGTATATATATATATATATATATCTGTATAAATGTATATGTGTATATAAAAATATATATATACATATATATATATATATATATATATATATATATATATATATATATATATACGTTTTTATCTATATATACATCAGTGTATCCATTAACCTACACATTTCCCGGACACAGGCACATGCGTATTGGATTTTATCTCTGCTTCAACAGCATACTATTGCCTTAGTCATTATGACACCGACACTTCACTCCGGTGAACTTGTGATCAGTATACTGCACGTTATACAGCGGACAGATGTCGCACGTTTTTCATGTCTGGGGTGCCGCTGATAAGTGTGGTGTGATGTGATACAGTGTCATTCGACCTATTACTCATATGCGCAGCCTGTTATTCCTGCTACTGTGTTTGTTTCTGTGCACATTCATATTATTAATGTTAATAGAATGAGTGTTTGTGTTACTGAGATTGTACGTCAACATATTGATGTCTGCATGTAGTTGTGTCTTTCTGCTTTTGCCGGTTTGGGTTGTCACAGCAGAACTCCGTTCCACTCATGGGTGGCATATAGGTTTTACGTGCTGGGCTGCCAGCCCTGACGCACAATGTCCGACAACGATATGCCCATTCACACATGTCTCCACGCAGATGACGCTCTATCTGGGAATCGCACCTACCTACTAGCTGACCTCCACGGGCTGCTCCATTGCAACTGGCGCAACATACCCTAGCACTCCTGTGTCCATAATCGCATATCCATAGTTTCTCCAGCACACCCGTGTTGAGTTTCCATGCATAACAGCCATTATACACCTGATATCACAGCCATGACACACCTTTACACATTGCCCTCTCCAGAGCGTTGGGGCCCTACACACATTTTGTACTGCCTCGTGTATTCACAGGGTCACCATTCATTCATATTTGCACATAGGTGCCTTTCCTGGTGTTATGGATTACGAACGATTTGTTGGTTACAAGTGTAGGTGGTCGCAACATGTACTACATTCCGTCTGTGTATAATGTTGACATAGCACTTCAACGATGTTATGGCCACTGGTATAACCCTGCCTCTGGTGTGAATAGCGGTGGTCTACTCACACTTGTGCAGATTTATCTGACATACGCTGCGAGCACTTTATAATACCTTACTTGCTCTAGATTCCCTTCACAACCCTTATGTTTGCTTTCGTCTTTCGGCATTCATTACACACACACACATATATATATATATATATATATATATATATATATATATATATATATAATTGCATATATCTGTTATGTCTGTGGATATTTATCTATACACACATCTATCTATCTATCTATATATAAAAGTTACAGCTGTACAAGACAACATACATTTGCTATGCTACAAGCTGTGTACACCCACGCAGGCGCACTTGCATCTACTTATTCTGAGTTACATATGTTTACTGCCACTTCTTTGGGATTACATGTGCCTTATTCCTTATGAAAGTACCACTTTGATGGAATCCGGTTAACGGTCCCATGCGAGACACGTGGTCACCTTTACATGTATAAATGTTGGCTTTACAGCACAGAGGCATTCATTACACAATAAATTAATATGTGCTATAGTTGTACTTGAACCAGGAATGCCTTTACGTTAGGCGGATGCTCTAACCACTACACTATTGTTCTGCCTCATTTATATGTACACCCATGGTTCATAGCTACTCTGACATATGCCTCACTGCTTCCCTTACACAGCAGGCATCCATTCTCCTGCTGGGAAAACCATAGTACTACACTTCCGACATTCCCTGTTTCCTACTGCTCTGGACCCATGCTGCATGTCTACTCACTCCAAGGATATTCAGAACTCCTACGCTTATAGTCCTCGCACATAGATGTGCTTGATTGTCAGGGTGTTCATGTGCTGGTCTCTGTTTAGGCTTGTCCAACTGGTGACTAGAACTGCCTTGGCACTGTTCAAATATCAGATGTAGCACATGGACAGAGTTAGTCCAGATTTTAACATTCTACCTGTGTTTACAGATGCAGGTGTTTGGGCACCTCTGACCACATTATTAGGTTGGTGCTATGTAATATAGGGCAGGGAGTGGTTCTACTACATAATACAGGCTGACCCATACTGTGAGGGAGAGTACACAGCTGGGCAGATGTGTCCATAACAAATCCACGATAAATATCTAGCGACCTTTCATTTTCTCTTATACACTTATCCATTTAAACTTTCTTTTTCAGTCTCTTATGCCAGTAGAATTCATTTTACCTTTCACTGTTTTCCAGTTTATATCGTCCTCATCACTTATTTCAGAACCTTCTGTTTCATTTTTCTCTATCTTCATCTTTATTTTTATACTGATCTTGCTACCCTACTTCCTCTTTATCTTTTATTGGGACTATTTATTTTTTTATATATGTACTCACTTATTTTCTATTATTCATCCTTTTTCTCAAGATTATAATTCATCCATAAATGCCCAGTTTTGTTACATTTCTAACATTTCAATTCACACTTTTTTGCATCATGACCTGTTTACCCATAAAGAGGAAGTAGGGTAGCAAGATCAGGGTAAAAATAAAGAATATGGTGCACTGGTGCAGTGGTAGGACTGTCACCTTACAGATAGTGATTCTCAGCTGGGGTGCCTTCTGTGCAGAGTCTGCATATCTTCCCTGTGTTTATGTGAGTTTCCTTCCATGTTACAAAGACATGCATCTGGATCATTTCTCCCTGGGTCTCCACCACAAATTGGTTTTGTTTCGAGTCAGACTTCCCTGGTTAACAAATGTTAAATAAAATAAAAATAACATTTCCTATCATCACAGTTCCTTATGAAATGATCATTTTTTTTCCACAGGAGAAAATAAAACATATTTTAGTTGTCCCCAGTATTTTACAACACTTCTGTTACCCTCTACATTTACCATGCTAGGGATATGAATTTTTTTTATTTCTCCAAATTCAGTACAATATGACAGTCCCATCCCCCAGTTCATAATACTTCATTACCATAGAATTTGCTAATGTCCATAACTTATTTACAAAGTTTCCTTAAATGTCTCTTTAAAGTCTCTTTTTCTATTTCAGTTCAAAAATGAACATATATTTTCTTTTTTGTATTTCTGTGAAATGCTTTAACCACATAAGAATTCCACAGATTACAGTTCTTTTTCTTATACAACCAAAAAAAAAACTTTCCAGAGCAAAACCAATCTAAAAAATAATGTTGCAAAATGGCTCATTATGAATGAAATAAAAGCTCTTACTTCCTGAGCCTTCACTCCCAATGGGACCACTAAATTATCCTAATTGTCATACCTGTCCATTTCTTCTTCTTTGTTCTGAATTCTCACAATACATTTCCTTTGATTGTTGATATTTCCTTTCCTCTGCTCATCTCTCATCACTTTCCCTACATTTTCTTTAACAGTCTTGGCATATGATTTCTTTGTCTGGCAATCTTCTTTCAAAATAGCTTCCAATTCCCCTGACTGAATTGTATCCGTAATTTCACCCCATGAAACATCTTTTCCACTCTCCAGCTCACTCTGTAGCAACAATTCACCCAAAATATCATCCTGCAACCCTCCCAAATGGAAGGTTGTAATAACTCATCCATCATTGATGTCCTTCAAGGATGCATCTGCAGTCCTTACATATGGGTTGTCCTGCCTCGGGCAGCCCTTCGGTCGGCCGGATTCCAAAGTCTGGGTCCGGCGTCGGCTGATGTCGCCCCTTTCCTGACGTCAGAGCGGCTGGGATATAAAAGCGTCAGCCGACGCCATCTTCCTCAGTCTTTCTTGCCGCGCGGTGCCCAAAGCAGAAGCAGTTCGCAAGTGCCGGTCAGCCAGCTCCTGTAAATTCAGCTACCGAAGACTTCAAAAAAGCTAAGTACCCCGTTGGGGACTCTTTCTTGCCTCAGCCGATGTCAGATAAAGTGAATAATTGTTTAACTTGTGGGAAACAAATACCTCATAAGGATTTCCACTTTTACTGCCTCCCCTGTCTAGGCCCAGACCACAACGTCTCGGCCTGTGCCGCCTGTGCCTCCTTCAACAGACGCACTCTTAGGCGTCGGTCGGAGTTTGCAGAGGAATTTTTTAGGGATAGTTTTTGTTATAAGATGCCGTCGGAGCTTCCGACTATTCATTTAACCAAAAAATGGAAGGACAAGGACCGACACACGCGGTCCATGGTTTCGGCTGAAACCATGCCTAGGCCTACCGCGACTGTCTCGGTACCTGCTGATACCAAATCCTCGGTTCTTCCGACCGACGAAACCACACAACCGACTACCTCGGCCCCGGAGGCCTCCTCTGAGTCGGTCATAGAATTCCCCTCGGAAACCGGTGCTCTGAAAACTACCGACACCATTTCTTTAGATAAAACTACCCCAGCACGTGGGGCAGCCAAGCCTCCTGCATCCATGTCCATTAAGGCATTTTCACGTACTAAGGCTGCTAAACAGACAAAAACTCTCCTTCCCAAGGCTATTCCTCAGGGATCCACTACAGGTTCACAGATTCTAACTTTAGCTGAGGACCTTATTTCCTTAATTAGGGGCTCTCAGCCAAATCCAGACAGGGGCTCTCACCCTCCTCTAGACAAAAGGCCCAGGGTTGAGCACACAGACCCCCAGTCTTCTGATGAGGCCTCAGAAGACTCTGCTCTATCAGACTACCAGGAGGAGGCCTTCGCGGCCTATGAGGATTCTGATGCAGAGGAATCTATTCCCTCGGCCTCCCCTCCTGAAGAGTTTTCCTTTGGGGAGACACTCCACTCCATGAGAGAGCATTTCAAATGGCAGGGCCAGGAATTTTCTGATTCCAGGAAAAGGTTAAGGTCTTTTCTGCATTTACCTCAGCATAGACCTTTGGCTATTCCTCCTGTGTTAAATGTCATTGATGATGTGTACTCTGAGTCCAGTATTTCACCAGACTCCCTTCCTCTGGCTCCTATCAAACCCGACAGGTACTACACGGTCCCGGACTCACATCACTTCCATTACAAGGGCCACTCTGCTGACCCAGAAACTATTTCCCAGGGCCCTAAAGGGGTTGCTATCTCCACTACCAAAAATCCACTTCCTTCTGAAAGGGAATCCAGGGCTTTAGAGAGATGGGGTAAAAAAGTGTATACTTCTGCCACTCTTTCTATGAGGGCATTAAATTGTCAATTCCATATGATACAGTACCAAGAGTATTTGTTAGATGAATTGCATAAAAAGCTATCTTCACCTGAACCCCTAGATCGCAAGGCACTTCAGGATCTGGTACATAACTCCCAGCAGGTTAGCAACCATTTCTTGCAGTGTGGTTATGATGCATTGGAAGCTTCATGTAGGTCAGCAATGACAGGGGCAGTCATACGTAGACATGCTTGGCTGAAGGAACAATCTCTGCCAGATCATGTTAAAGCAAAGCTTCTAGATGCACCGCTGGAAAAACAAAAGTTATTTGGCTCCACGGCTCAGGAGGACTTAAAGAAATTTGAGGAAAAGGCTAAATCTGTACAAACAGTCAAAGATTTTCTCCAGGTCCAACCACCAAGATTCAGTATGATGCCTTCCAAGAATTGGTCCTTTCCAGACACAGACAGATCACAAAGAGGCAGAAACAGGCATGCCAGAGGTAGAGGGCAAGCTCGAGGCTCCTACAGAGGGCGCCAGTGGCAGCCTACTAACCAGAGAGGTGCTGCAGGGCCTACAACTACTACACAAGGACCATCTCAATGACTTGACCTTGACCCCGCCAACCAGGGCTCAATTGGAAGCACCTTTGGACGGAAAACTATCTTTATTCTCAAAAAATTGGCACAGTATTACAAAAGACAAATGGACACTGCAAATAATAGACAAAGGATACAGGTTCCATTTTCATACATTACCAAAAAGACAAGGCATGCCAAACCTGCCACCAAACCAAAGGGCAGAGGCTTTAAAACAAATCTCCAAACTACTACAAATGAAGGCTATAGAAAAGGTTCCTCTCACAGAACAAGGCCAAGGATTTTATTCCAGACTTTTCCTTGTTCCAAGAAAGGAAAAGCAATGGAGGCCTATTCTGGACTTGTCCGCACTGAATACTTACCTCATTGTGCCAAAATTCAAAATGCCGACCTTACAGCAACTCCTTCCCATGCTGGGCAAGGGGTCATGGCTGGTAACTCTAGACCTCAAGGAGGCATACCTGCATGTCCCTATCAGACAAAGTTGCAGAAGACACCTCAGATTTCTTGCAGGTTCAGAGCATTATCAATTCTCAGCATTGCCCTTTGGCTTATCTACTGCAACCAGAGTATTCACGAAATGCCTGGCATCAGTAATTGCACATTGCAGACTTCAGGGGATGCAAATATACCCATATCTGGATGACTGCCTCATACAAGCGGACAGCCAGCAAACACTGGTAAAACACTTGAACTATGCCATTCGACTACTACAGGCCTTGGGATACACAGTCAACATTCAGAAATCAAGACTTGTTCCATCCCAACGTATAATCTTTCTGGGTGCAAAACTGGATACAAACACCCAAATGGCTTTTCTCACAGAAGAAAAACAAGCACAACTACCGGATTACTTCAGAAATCTGACAACAAAGACCCAGCTAACTGCAAGGAAAATCCTGCAGGCCCTGGGTTTCATGGCATCTTGCATTCTTCTGATTCCACAAGCAAGGCTACATATGAGGAAACTACAATGGTACCTAAGGTGTCTATGGTCTCAGCACTGTCACAGCCTAGAAACTCTGATCCCCCTCATTCCATGCATTCAAAAGGAATTCCTGTGGTGGGCAAAAGCAAGCCAGTCAAACAAAGGCCTGCCTTTCAGCAAGCCACATGCCAGCCAAACCACTACAATGGACGCCTAAGATCATGGATGGGGAGCACACATGGAGGGCAGGTGCATTCAAGGACAATGGACACAAAAAGAATTGCATCTGCACATCAACCAGAAGGAAATGCTGGCAGTGATACATTCCATCGAGGCCTTCAAGCACTTCCTGCACCAAGGTCACCTGTTAATAAAGACAGACAATACCACAGTTATGTGGCACATAAACAAGCAAGGAGGTACCCATTCATACCCTCTTTGCAGGCTGGCGATGAATCTGTGGGAACTTTCCCTAAAACTCAATATAGAGCTACAATCCCAGTTCGTACCAGGAAAAAACAATGTACTGGCGGACAGCCTGAGCAGAAACATCATAGATCCACACGAATGGATGTTACACCCAGATATCTTTCTCCAGATAACACAAGCATGGGGAAGGCCAGACATAGACCTATTTGCCTCCCACCACAACCATCAACTGAGGAAATTCTGCACAAGGACATACCATCCTCAAGCATGGAAGGTGGACGCCCTCTCCTTCAGCTGGAATACTCTAACAGTATATGCATTCCCACCGCTGCCACTGATGACCAAGGTCTTACTGAAGATCAGGACAGAGCAACCAAAAGTAATTCTGATAGCTCCGGATTGGCCAAGACAACACTGGTACCCACTGTTAAGGAGCATGTCACACACGAAACCTTGGCCTCTACCACAATGGCCACTTCTGCTGACGCAACACAATTACAAGACTCTGCACTCCAGCCTCAAAACCTTACAGCTGACAGCCTGGAAAATACCTTGACTCTTCAGCAGGATAAACTATCCAAGAGGGTGCAGGATATCATCATGGAAGCCCGGTGTCCTTCCACAAGAAAAGCATATTCCGCAAAGGGGAAAAGATTTTGTACTTGGAACACCACAAAGGGTCAAGATCCCACAGTTATGAGCATTCCACATATTCTGGAATACTTGGCTGAAATGCTCCATAATGGCCTTTCTTATTCCTCCATAAAAATTCATTCTTCAGCAATTTCAGCAGAGTACAACACTGATCCTCCTGTATTCTCTCATCCTCTACTGAAACAGTTTCTAAGAGGGATAAAAAACATCAACCCTCCAAGGAAACCACCAGTGCCTACATGGGACCTTAACTTCATGTTGGAAAAATTAACTCTCCCTCCATTTGAACCAGCAGCATCTTCAGAACTACAATTCCTATCCTGGAAGACTGCCTTCCTTCTTGCCATAACCTCAGCAAGACGAGTATCTGAGTTGCAGGCCCTCATGGCAGTACAGCCTTTTCTCATTTTTCACCAGGACAGAGTCTCTTTGAGAACCAATCCTTCATTCATGCCAAAGGTGGTATCCAGGGTTTCACTAAACCAAGCTATTCACCTGCCAACCTTCTTTCCAAATCCACAAAATAAGGGAGAGAAACTTCTGCATACTTTGGACATCCACAGACAGTTGCGCTACTACTTGGACAGAGCCAAGGCTTACAGAAAAACTGACCAACTTTTTGTAGCATATGCTGCTGGTGTACAAGGAAAAGCTATTTCCAAACAGACAATTTCAAAATGGATAGGAAATTGCATTCGGTTCTGTTACTCTTTTCATGGTAAAGCTGTGCCAGCTAACATAAGGCCTCATTCCACCAGAGCAACAGCCACCTCCACAGCCTTCTTAAGAGGGGTGGCTACAAAGGACATTTTAGAAGCTGCTACATGGAGCTCCGTGCATACATTTTCCAAGCATTACAACTTGCCCTTATATTCCAGATCCAGAGCAGGCTTTGCCAGTGCAGTCCTGCACAGCATGTTAGCTACACCATCCTTCTCTTAGGTTCCACCTCCCGCAGCTGGGCTATGGTATTCTACCCATATGTAAGGACTGCAGATGCATCCTTGAAGGACATAGTACAGTTTTGTACCTACCATAAATGTAGATGTCCGATAGGTATGCATCTGCAGTCAGGTTTTCCCTCCCTCCTACCCCTCTGTGGTATACTATGGGTACTTACCCCTCATTTTAGCTAGCTGGGGTTATCTTTTATGGTGTATTTGTTTATTATTACTGTGCATGTTTGGAATTTTTCCATGTCTCCAAATTTAGCCTTACTTAGAGGGCAACTGGCATCTGGGGCAAAAAAAACTGAGGAAGATGGCGTCGGCTGATGCTTTTATATCCCAGCCGCTCTGACATCGGGAAAGGGGCGACATCAGCCGACGCCAGACCCAGACTTTGGAATCTGTCCGATCGAAGGGCTGCCCGAGGTAGGACAACCCATATGTAAGGATTGCAGATGCATACCTATCGGACATCTACATTTATGGTAGGTACAAACCTGTACTTTTTGAATGTTTGCTTCTGATGAAACAAACACATTCTGCTGAAACAGCTCCTCAGAATCTTGTAGAGCTTCAAACACTGCACTGGCATTCACCTCTGTGCTATCTGCCATCTTGGGTCTCCTTGTGTGCTGTTCTCCCAGCTGCCACTACACTAGGACTGGAACAAGTACTCTCCTAATGAGTAGGGGAAATTCCCTGATGCCCTGGTCAAATTTCCTCTAGTAGTGTAAATACTACCTCAGGTCTCTCCACCCCCCCCCTGCTGAAAGATGCCACTAGTCTAGTGAGACTAACATTGTCAGCAAAGTATAAATAAACTGTATTATTTAACACTAATCTGTAAAAAAACAACATTGTATTACTATATACACAAAGTGTAGCTATCGTGTCGGCAGTGTGCCACACCACCAATACAATAGTATGGTATTCGGTATTCATTAAACAGCTCTACACATGTTGAGACACCAAACAATGGGAAATGTCAGAATACACTATAATAAATATACTAATAAAGAGCCGAAGTATATGCTAATTAAGCAACCCAACATGGAGGAGGTATTTGGGAAGCTACATAGCAATCATGTACATTCAGTGTAGCCTTTTGCCCTGTACACCAAAATCTTTGAAATACAGGCACGATTAAGCTTAGAAAAAAACATATTAGGAGTTGCTACTGCTATTATTATGCTGCATGTGCAACAGACTTTAAATCAGGGTGCTACTACTGCCAGATCTCAGGCAAGAAGAAAAAGAAGGGTATTTAGATCCAATCTGACTTATCATGGACTGCATGACACAGAAAATGCTGCAGAAGCAGGGTGGACAGAGAAACTCTGGAGGAACTTTAGGCCACAGAGAAATCATGAAGAACCTGTCCCCAGTGGAAACAAAGGTATGTGTAGCATTATCTATACTAGCTGCTGGTACTTTTTAGAGAGCTGCAGGGGGGGATATATTAAGGGTGTCACAGACATTAGTCCCTAGAATATTACATCAGGGTTTAAATGCAGTGCTACTACATGCAAGGGATCTCATATGATTCCCACATACCCCACAGGACAGAGCAAGAACCATGCAGGAATTCTATGCAGTAGCAGACTTTTCTGAAGTGTTGAGGACCATAGATTGCACACACATAGAAATAAAAGCCCCCACCTGTTCAACAGGGAAGGAAATACATGAACAGAAAAGGTTTCCACTCTAGAAACTGTCAGGTTGTCTGTAATGCCCAAGGGATCATTTACAATGCCTGTGCAGTTAACCAAGGCAGTTTCCACACCTCATACATATGGTAGACTTGTGAGCTCTACACCAGGTTTGCTAGGGATGACCTTCTTGAGGGGCATCTAGTAAAGGATGCAGGTTATGTACTGGAGGCATGGCTCATGACACCCATGAAAAACCCACCCAACCCCACTAAGCAAGAATACAGGAGGCCCATACTCAAGCTATGAATATCATATAACATGTGCTTGTTTTGTTTAAATCAAGGTTCCAGTGTCTAGACACATCAGGGCAGGAGATGCAGTGCAGTACGACACAGACACCTCTGCTGAAATACTTCCAGTCTGTGCCATGCTACACAAAATAATTCTCTGGAAACAGCTTTGACAAGGATGGCAAGAGGCAGGTCCACAGTTTCAAGGGCCACAGACAGGACTAAGAGCAGCAGATGCAGATGAGGAGTCTAAGGGAGAACCACCAGCTTCAGATGATGCTGTCAGATGGAGGTGTGCACAGTATGACCACCAGAGCTCTCAACTTTTACCAACAGAATTTGAAATAAAGTAAAAAAATAAGTAAAAGGTCCCGAATTTGGAACCCATTTTAAATGTTGCCACTATTATCTCAGAAACTCTCAAAATTATTTCCAATTTTAGGAGGAAAGAAACAAAACTTTGAGAAACATCAGAGGTGTCCTTACAAAATATGGACAGTTGAGATATTCTGGCTGGTAGGCAAAGGATAGCACACACAATCACTACCTAGGTCAAAGCCTAAGATCCCATGCACATATAAGTAGGAAAACTGACACCTGTCAGACTCCATAGCCTTCATTTAACCATGTAATGGCCTTGCTCGGACAGCTTCAGACAGTGATAATCCCAAGGACACAATTTGTACTTGCAGTAATGACAAGGTAAGTGTGGAACTTGTAAAGGAAAAAAAAAGTTATATAAATGATTACATTTATATGGAAATATGTATAAGTCCCTAAGCAGAGCATTTGTCTGAGGTGTACAGTTATGTCAGTAATATCTCCTCTGTCAGATGTTTGCAATATTAAGTCATGTATTACAAACATTAGTGTGCAGCAAGCACATCAACTGACCACCGTCTAGAAAACATGGAACAGGTCAAATATATCCTAATTTTTACAATTACACCAAGAAGCACGACTGAAGTACCTAATGCTTCCACTGCTGTAATAACAATACTAATACAGTGCAGGTAAACAATTATAGAAGCAATCATTCACAAATGAATAGGAACAAGAAATCAACAACTTTGTTTCTGCAATACAAATTGATAAGTGCAAGCATGTCAATAAGCAAGCATATTAGCTATCCACTGTGGGGAGCATATCTATGAAACCCTAAATAACAAAGACATGTGCAAAGGGCAGGGTACAGCAATCATCATTTGCACATGGGAGGGGTCAGAGGGCAAGACTGACACCAAAGAAATGAGTGTGTGCATGTATCCAGAAGCGCAGCTGATTCAACCAGCACCATGGGCCGGTACTATGAACCAGCACCACATCCTCCTTTGCTCTTCAATTGAAGAGCAAAAAAAGTACTTCACTACATTCTAAGCGATTGACTTATGGCAGTTAGAGCTATGCCCCCCTCCCAAGCTCTTCTACCGAAGAGGAAAATAAAAAGCAAACTGGATGTTCTTTCTACTGGCACACCAACCAGGTGGCCAGATGCAAGACACACCCCCAACCCCTCCTGCACCAGCTATTTACGTCCCATTTCTGTGCTCTACCCCCAAACCTCCTTCAAAATATTTCATTAAAAATAGTAATAATTTCTTCTTTTAAACTGTACAAAAATGTTTGCTACAAATGAAGCAAACAGTTACTATAGCTTATACACTGCCTGCACAGAGCACTACAGTGCTCAGGATTTACATTAAATTCTTCCTTTTAAACCGTAGCAACTACAGTTTATACCCTGCCTGCGTGGTGCACTACAGCACACAGGTTTTGGTTAGAAAAAAAATATTTTTTTTTTTAGTTTTAAACTGTAGCAAAATGCTTGATACAATGTCGCAAGGAGTTGCAACAGTTTAAACCACACACAGAGTGCAACAGAGCTCAGGTCTGGCTGCAAATGCAATACTGGCTTTTGAAAAATGGTATTGCATGAAAGAAAGATTGGTATCAGCTGATTGTAACCACAACACTTTGCACCTAGGGAAATTGCTTCTCTTGCTCCACCCTAGCTATGCTACTGCATGTATCTATCAGACTATAAAGTGTTCAGGCCCAGTAACAGCAGATATATGGCACTCAACAATACTGTTTAGATAGTTTATGTGTTTGAGGTGGTATGGGCAAGTGACATTTTTTTTCACTGTGTGTGTGTGTGTGTGTGTGTGTGTGTGTGTGTGTGTGTGTGTGTGTGTGTGTGTGTGGTAGAGTAGTCTGTTCATTGTTATCACCCCTGAACCAAGAAAACTACCTCTGGCAGGAGTTGCAGTGCTACTCCCACAACCCTGGCTAGAAGTCGGGGTGCTATCTGAATGTGAAAGATGTTTGCTGAATGAGCTGTCCTCATGACTATATCCAGGATCATGACCGTATGGCCTACCACATCTGGATATAGACACCACAGTCTTTGACAGAGCAGTCAGTATAGTATCACTGTAGGAGCAGGATCTTGCATGGCCACGTCTGCTGACATCAGAAAATGTAGTGGCTCTCCAGCCATGTGGATGGTCACCCACCCCTAACAGATATTCCATCACAGGCACTGTCCAATCCAGTGTACTGATGATTCTGTCCAAGGAGTTGCCTAGATGGTTCATGGAGCCACTCAAGTCAGAATATATGATGTTTAGTAGTCACCTGCACTCCACTATGGCCCTACACATACATCTGGTGGCACTTGATAAAATCAGCAGCAGGAGGACTGTGAACAGCAGGGTCTGTTGTCCACATCAGCACCAAAGTCAAGAATTCTGTGGGAACCCTCTGCTGAGCTATATGGATCTTTGACAGTGGACAGAAACTCCTCTGTTTCAGTTAGTGGTGGTTTGGTAGCAGGACCACCCCTCACAGCCACCTGTTCTCAGGCAATTACATCCACCCAGCAGTAGGCAGAAGTTAGAAAATCACTTGCCCAGGAACATATCCAGGAGTACATTCTCCCATGCCCTTCAACAGTATTAATGTCACGAACTACCTGCTGCCATATCATGTCTCAGGCAGATTGGTCACTGTTACCTCTCCCTAACAGAAAAGCTCCATGGTAATTTAAGATCTGGATAATGACCTTATCTTCTGCATTAGTGTATGGTGGGTTGCAGGGTACAGGTTTCTTCCTAGATGCCATATCTCTGTTTGACAGGAAACAGAAAACAGGCGCACATAATTACATATATAATACACAGATGGGATGGGTGTGAACTCAGTTATGTGCGAATGCATGCATCCATCAAGCACACAATGATTTAAAAGTTAATACCGCCTGTGACTACACACAAATTAGGCCACCCCCCAAAAATATTTCTAAATCAAATATCAACACCAATCTAAAACAGTTCTGTAATGTAGATAACAAAGGTTTAACTGTATAAAACGTTGCAGCATTAACAATCTTGTTCTTCTCCTTTCAGGTTTTCCCATAATAACAATTTAAAATGTAGCATTAGAAATGTAAGACAAAACTAAGTGCTACCTGCACTGCTGTGGAGGGTACTCAGGTAGAAATCCACAAACATAACACATTTTAATTTCTGCTAACACAGGTAAGAATGCCAGGCTTTTCTATAAAGTTATAATACACTCCATCTGTAATAACTGTGCAAACATCAATTAAATACACCTTAAAAATATAGGTCATGTAGAATTCTTTGGAATACCTTTTATAGTGCAGTAATGGCTATGCCAAAAGAAAGAGATAAAAGAAAAACCATTAAGATAAAAAGTGTTTTTCAACAGTCAGTGCAATTCACTTTTTAATGTTAAACTGAAAGCATTATGTAAGAAATAACAACATACCTTGACACTACAGCAGTGTAAAAATTAGATAATTCACCAAAAGTTGTTTATTTAGCAGTATCAAGCTCTTTGGATCCAAACAATCTTCCTAGTACAATGCCACAGTATTAGCTACGTGATTACCTTTATATAGTGCAGTGTCAGCCCTATGAGCATTGTGTGTGTATGCAGAGAAGGTGTTAAATCATTACTATTCATGAACACCACAATCTGCACTAAGTATAGGGAATGTAAACATGGTGTAAGCGCCTACAAGAGTACATGGACATGCCCTTGCAATTCAAGGATGAGCACTGAAAAGTGTTATCTGCTAATGACTTGCAGGTGTTTATGATTACTCTCACTGCAAGAACAATGAGGGTTTCACAATCTCCACTGTTTGATTTACACCTACTGAGGGTGTGTCAGGAACAAGAGAATTACCAAAAAGTCTGAAAAAACATTGACTAATTTAGGAGAGTAACATTTCTAACATTCAAATACTGACTTTAATGATCACAGTTATTGCCTCTTAGTAAGAAATGTTCATATTCAAGGGAGTATTTTACACATCAATACAAATATATACAATAAAACAGAGACAGAACTGCTATGAAGAAACCATAGATAAGGGAATAAGGCACCATAAAGAGAGCAATACACCTGCAGTGTTTGCAGTCTATATTTAATATTGTGTGAGTACATAGGTATCCTTCCTGTTGGCAATATTACAATCATCCAGACATTTCCTACCAAATGAGAAAGGACAAGTTTCATAATTTGCTTCATAGAGAATTAATATATCACATTATCAGTACAACTAAACTATTTTTTCTCCTTGCTAACATATTTCTTTGTCTGTGGCAAATATGGGAAATACTTCTCAATTATTGTTCTTACTACCACTGTTTACGTGTTCAAATCCATACAGGATCCTGTTTCAAAATAACAAAGTTGATTAAACATCTGAAATGTATATTTAACATATTTAACCACCATTTTATTTTCCTTTTATCGTTTGCATGCTGTTTAACATTGTGTTGTGTTGACTAACAGGGGTCAGTAGCAGTAAATGGCATTTCACTGCCCAAGTTAAAAACTGACAATTTTTATTTGGACTTCCATCAATAGTGCAATGAAGACTGACTTTGCTGCATGTTCTTCAGCAGTCTGGACAGCAATGAGTGAAGAAATGCAAGTTGTCACACTCCTATCTCTGTGGCATAATCTGTAAAGGTACTGAGCTTAGAGAAACAATACAGGTGACGGATGATTCAAATCCCGTTCACAGATTATTTTACTGAGGGAGGCCTCAGTAAATCTTGACAGTCATTTTAGTTTATGAATGTGTTGATATGGGAACTCAAGTAAGGTCAGCATTGACTACAAGTGATTGAATTTTTTTCAGTATTAATTGTGTGTCTTGCATGATCAATGAAAGCATTTCTTATGTTCCCTGTGCACTTCTCCATTCTCATGGTATTAATTAAAGTCCTGATATTGTGAGCCATACATAATATTACTGATGGGGAAAGAAATGTGAGAAGGCTGAATGTATCAGTGTAATGCAGTAGTAATCCTGCTCATTGCTAGATATACACTGTGATTCATTTCATGTGTCTTCAAGTTGCTATTCCCAAAATGTTGTTTGAATGCTTCTGATTAATATTCCCCGTTGCATTTGGTGCACCAATTGACAGTGCAAAATTAATTCAGTTTAGACTGCCTTATGTACCACAAGTCAGTCTGGTGGCATTGCACAGTCATCAGCACTCTGGATATTACTCAGTGAAGAAAATACACCTGTCAGGTAACTTTCTATGTGGCACAAGGTGTAAGTGCAGTGAACCTAGAGGAAAAGGACAGTGAATTCATGGTTTGAATCCACTTAAATGATAATTTTGCAGAGGGTCATCTGAATACATATTTAATCACATTTTGTGATACCATTGTGGTGTTGTTTAGAAAGCAACTCTTGTCACTTTTACTAACAAGATGTGAGTTTTTGTCTATCCACTTTCACATTATTTGTCATTAACTACAAGTCTGATAATGTGTTCCACAAATACATTTCTGATGTGGCAACAACATGTGAGAATGATGAATGTGTAAGTTGAGTACAACTCTTGCTATGGTCAGTGCTACATATACCCATTTTACTGTCAGCTTTTATCTCTATCATTTATATATATATATATATATATATATATATATATATATATTTTTTTTTTTTTTTTTTCTAATGCCTTTTCCATTTGCTCTCTGCTCCACAACTCACAAACATGGTTCACTGTCAAAAAAAGTGAAAAATTTAGTTTAAGCTACCTTACGTACAGCAACTATACCTGCCATCATTACATGGCCATCTGCAACATGGATAGTTCTTCCTGCACAAAATGCACCTGACAGATGTCCATTTCTGTGACACAAAGTGTAACTGATGTGAATTGAGCAATATAAGACACGTAAAGCATTGTTCAAATTCTGGTTATAGATCACATTGTGATTATTCACAATATGTATTTTTTGTTTGTTTTTGCCATTTTCATTTGCATTTGCTCCCCACCTGGCAATACGCAAACATGGTTCCCTACCTAAGGAAAAAAGTGAAAAAATTAGTTTAGGTTGCCTTATTTACATGACCACATCTGACAATGGTGCAGTTTCCACTGTACTCTGGACAGTACAGAGTGAAGAAATTCCTCCTATCACATAATTATCTCTTTATCTGTATGGCACGAGGAGTTACCTGATGTGAACTGAGAGAAATATGGCACGTGAAGCATTGTCGACTCCTGCTTACATTTCACACTGCAGTTATTCATAATATATCATTTTTTTATTGTTGTCATTTTCATTTGCATTTGCTGTCCATTTGGCAGTGCACAAACACTGTTCCCTACCTAAAAAAGTGAAACATTTAGTTTAGGCAGTCCCATGTAGCACAAACATGTCTGGAAACAGTGCACTTTCCTCATCAGTACCGAGCGTAGAAAATCCAGTTGTCATATACCTACCTCCATGACACAAGGTGTAAGGGCATTGAGTTTAGATAAAGAACATAACCAATTAAGGGTTCAAAGGCAGATAGAAGATACTTTTACAAAGGGTGAAAGCATCCCATTTCTCACACCATTTTGATTAGGACTGTAAACATAAAAAAAAATAATAATGTTGAACATGTTTCTTGCAAGCAGTGTATTAATGCTTGTATAAGTAAAATGTTCTATTTAGCATATACCATTAATGCTTCACATATAACCTTAAGCTAATGAATGTCCAGTTTCTTAAACATGACAATGATGATATTTAATATAAATATCACTTGCATATGTATGATGGTTACAATAGTTTGGTTATAATCATCATGATTCATCACATATCCTATGTGTTTAGGACACGTATGTCTTGTAAAGTATGTATGTAACATACCCAAGGAGCATTCAGCTGCATCCACCTGAAATCTGTTTACAAACACGAATACTGATTTTTCCATAAGCATGTATTCCCAGGACTAATTAAAATCACCCACATACAGATCTGTCTGAAGTGTATCGCTGTTCATTCTGAAATTAGTGCATCTCTAATTTCCATGCTTAAAAGGTAGTTCTCTTGTGACAATGTCAATTAATAAGCTAACTTTATCCCATGGGTTTGATTCCCAGCTGATACAACCATATTTTAACATTGTGTAAGCCCTAATATCACAATATGCAACAATTCATCATGTACTTCCTTCCAGACTACAAGGATTAAAAGCCATGCCATTAAGCATTCCATTGTTGAACATTGGAACCTATATAAATAGGTTCAGCATCACACATTACAAAGCTCAATGCCATGTTTCACACCTTTACTGCTATGTGATGTAAGCTGTGCCAATGTGTTTCCCAATGAGTCCATCTGCTTTCAGTTGTGCATATGCAGTTGACAAGGCTATGTATCTCTGGGCACAACCAGTTAAGCACAAGATCTGAAATGGGTACCAATTCAGACATAGTTTGTTAACTTGACTTTTGCAGACATGGCTGGTTAGGAAGAAAATGGTGCTAAATTTACAGCAGGAAGGTGGAATGTTGAGGAGTCCAGAATATTTGTAGCACTCCCCATGAAGTCCTACAGTTGAAGGCTGCTGCAGGGGGATTATACTGGGTCTCAATATGTCTGAGGATTGGAATAGCTTATCCAAGGATGTCTCCAGTGCAAATGGCATTACACACAGTGAGGAACAATGTTGTCACCACTATAGTGACCTTAAGAAGCGTAAGCTGGACCTCCTAAGGTAATGGGAGTCTGAATTTAAGACTACAATGACCCCTTATTTGTTTAAGTATACTGACCCATTACCTGTCTATGATATGGCATTAATAATCTAGCCAACCAATGCAGGTACTCTTTATGCTTTCATATATATTTATTTTCTTTTCATTCTGTACAACTGCAGAGGAAATTGCTGCAAACCATGAGGCACACCAGGAGAGATTAACTCACCTCAGAGATGCCCAGGCTATTTATGACTCAGGCCCAAATTCAAACAAGAAATTTCTTTTCATTCCCTCAATCACTAGCATCTTGAACAGACATACCTCAGCTTTTGTCTTAAGCATGCATGTCTTCCCCAATAACTCTTGCTGCTTACTTTGGCAATGTGTTGGTTCAATACCCAGAAACAGCAATTACTTTTTATTGCTGGACAAGTATTTATAAAATACTAACAGTGATAATATGTCAGGAAGAATCCAGTTATGGTGATTACAATTATTACATTTGAATACATTTCCTATCCATCATAGGGAAATAAAAGCTACTCTTTGTTATACCATAGCAGTTAAATTTGTTTATTTTATAACACATTAATACCTTTCCATCATATATGGATGTGGCAAAAGTGTACAATTGTAAGTTATCATAATTGTTTATGTATTGCCAAACAAAGTTTATTGAAAAACTACAGTACTGTGATATGTCATGTATCTATTTATCTCTTTATTTGTCTCTCCCCACCATTTCTCTATCTTTTTTGGCCAAGCAAAGCCAATTACCATACCCCATGAATCAAACCCTGCACCTTGTGCATGTAAAGTAAGTGCTGTAACCATTATGCCACCCTCCCACTAGGTTATAATTTATTAATATACTGCTGCTTGCATACCTTGCTGCTAAAAAATAAATGACCAACAGCACAGAGAGGTAGACCAGTCTCTGCAGCTTGGCCCACCATACCTCCACAGATGGTAGCACAAACACCCAGCACTTCGGGTTCAAAACTTGTCAATGTTGCCTCCACAACCTCTACCCTACCTGCTACAACTGCATCATATAGCTCTGCACTGACTGCTGGTACAGTGGTACCCACCAGGAGAAGTACCAGCAGAGATGGCAATTGTGTCACCCAGCAGAAGCTGACAGGGCTGGTAGAAGATATCATGGAGAAGAGCCTTAGTGCATGTATCAGGAGGGTTGACAAAGTCCTGCATTGGATTGCAAAGATAATGCCACATCTGGCACTGACCAAGGGAGCAGCTGCAGAAGACAATGATGACAGTTCTGAGGGTGAGGACTAGATTCTCACTGTTCTCAAGCAGGATGTATATGTGTCTCGGATGTACTTTACTTATCCCCAGTCATAGTGTTCCCCAACCTTTTGTCTACATCACCATCCCCGTCTGTCTTGTATATCCTCTGTATGTTGTTGCATACTTCCTAACCTACCCACCATTCCCAACATTCCTCTCTCACCCCCCAAAAATTGGGCACCTGTCCCCACCCCAAAAAAAATATGCCCCATACATAGCACTCCACTTTGCCTATGTGCCATCTTGACACACTTGATTTAGGTCAATTGGCCATGCAACAATATTCTGTTGCTGTCACCCATCTCTGGTGTAGTGACTCTCCAAAGTCATACAATTGTGTATACAATTGTACATTTATGTTGTGAAGAAGTGGATGGGTGTGGTGTTCTCTCACTCACAACACACATGGCCAGAAATGGCCCATAGAAAAGCCTTCACTCTATGTACTCGGCTTTTGCTTGGAGGTAGGCATAGCTCAGCAATGTTGAGTGACAGTGAATGCTGTTTAACTTCTTATTGCAAAAGCTAGAGATTCAATGTAATATGCAGTGGTCAAGTTACTTTTTACTCAAATTTGCTTAAATCTGCTGAGAATACTGAGTAAAGCAGACTAAGTACTGCGGAACAGTTAATGTAGCAGTTCTTAGGCTGCTGGATGTCATGAAGTAGGCATTCCCATGTGACTTTCTTAGACATTACCTTGTCTGCAGACTGATGTATTTGCATAGTGTCAGGTGTTCAATTACTGCTGTAGGTCACCGTATTAATTATTTACATTTCATATTACTTTCATATATTTAATTTCAAATGTCTGTATTTCTCTACATACACAACATTTCATTAACATACCATTTAAAGAGTGCAGCAAGGCATTTTTTGCCAAAACATTGTAGCGACAACCGGGAAAATTAGTAAGCCAGCCGTACCTTGCTTATGTCCTCATGTTTGTAGCAGTCTGCCTATAGCAAACACTTTACTGTACACAGCACATCAGATTAAAAAAGATTTAATAAGTAAGAGTAACACACCATACAGATGTTCCTACATATCCCACAAAATATAGCCTTGCTATTCCTCTCTGCATCTTTCTCTGACTCTGTCTGCTCACCCCTTTCTGCTTTAGTGAGTTGTCACTGTGCTTCAATCATGTTATTTAAATATTGTGAAGCAGTAATCCCTTTGTGGTGTGATAAGATAATGGAACTGAATAAAACAATGGTGTTACTGCCAACTGCATATAGTACACAACGATAACACACCAAAAGAATTTATTTCATAAAGCTTTCGGGTTTACACCTTTAAAATACCATACTAAAATATTGTTTAGAATTAAAAGAATTAGAATGGATTATTAGACTTCAGGCAGATGTGTTTCCAGGTCTAAATAATGCCGTTAGCCTAAAGCCCCTACTACTACTAAAGAGGCAAAGGGAAAGATTATGAAATGCATATAATGCATAAAGTATATGTTTATGTAATAGTTATGAAATGTTGTGTAAAAGTGTACAATTGTACTTATATGTATGTATATGATGGTGGTTGCAATGTTTTTTTATATAGGTTTTTACATATGTTTATATGTGTATTTATATATCTATTATAATACACTATAACCACATGTAATATAGTTGTAAGATATTTTAGTATGGTATTTTAAATACTGATTTATTGATTAAGTATTATATTTTGTAATATTATAGTTAGATAGAATTTTAGTATGATTTTAAATGATGTATTGTCCTTTTAAGATTTGGTTGATTATTAAGTGGTGGGATGGGCTGAAGCATGTGACTATATGATCTCTCCTATTTAAATGTTGTAGTAATGTTATTGCTTTGTACTGATGAAGGGTGTAGACCCGAAAGCTTTATGAAATAAATTCTTTTGGTGTGTTATCGTTGTGATAAGATAATGCACACATGTATGGATAGATTTTTTAATACTTCCAAGGGTTCCAATCCAGTCATTATCTGAGTGTTACTGACTGTTTTCGTACACTATTTGCTGTCTACCTGTTGGCTAAATGTTGTTATGATCCATCATTTTCCTTTTTCTGTCATAAGCTACTTTGACCCTTCTTCCGTTTCACCCTGTCAATGTGTCTTCTGAATTCTGTATTGTTATTTTTCTATGTCTGCATTTGCACAATGTGCACTGGGCAACAAAAGCAAATAAGGCTAGATACAAGTATTATTGTGTCCGTCCATATTACTCTGTTGCACTTCATGCCTTTGTGCTTAGCTATGTGTAATAAGCTAAATGTACTTTCCAACAAGATGAACAGTTGGATGTACTTATAACAGTTGCCAATATAGTAATGAAGACGACTACATACATTCATGTTTGCTGAAATCTGCTGTAAAATGTGAACTGTTGTTCTGTGAACTGAATGTGTATGAATTCCCACATGGTCTGCTTAGATAATACTCGGGTATAAAGGGATTTTTTTTTTGCAGTACTCCAAAAGGTATGAATCCAGATGAATGAAAAAATGTTTTGCAATGTATTGTGTGACTCATGTGCCTGTAAATGTTGTCTACACCTTTACTTAACACATCATTATCCTGCTGCTATAGTAATGTACCTGCTCCCTATTGCAAAGCCTGTCTTGTAATGATCTTTGCTTGAAAGTCAGCACAGAGCAACACAGACTACTGCAAATTCCCATTCTAAATTCAACACTTAAAGATACAATTATGCACGCACTCATACTTCATTATCAGCAACGCAGTTCAGATTGGCAGCTCTGTGCTCAAAACAGTAACCAAAAAAAAAAAAAAAGAAAATCACATAATTATCATTTTACATCACCCAATGTTTTTATGTCTGTATTGATTTTATCAACATGTGATCTTGATTTCAGAATGATTTTGACTCAGTTCATTCAGTTGTTTAATGTCTGTCTGCTCTACAGTGTTTACACTTGAAACTGTGTTACAAGTTTAGTTAATCTATTCTCACATAATCCTTCACTGTTATTCTGAAATGCACTGTCCTATATATGACTCGCATACATGTTTTGGCAATGCACATAATGCAAGTATGAGACAATACAAGTGTGCAATCTTCCTGACATGAAGTTGCAGGAAAGTTTGATTGATAATCCACTGGTGTACAACAGTGAATATCTATGGCATCCCATAATGTGAAACATGTCAATGGTCCTCACACTAATGCACTGTACATGAAGGACAGTATCTACATTTTAGTAGAGAGGTATGTAATTCCATGTGATAATCATAGTGATCATACATTGTCCTGTGAACACATATGCATTTGTTGTACAACCTGTAACTTACAGTACTATCTGTTCCAAACACTGGATTTTCATGAAGTTTAAATGTCCTATTTCACATTGCTAATGTTAGTCTTCTCCCATGGTGCTTGTGAATAATACAATGCTTTCTTGATTGTGTAAATAGACAGGTAGGATGTTCAATGCTCAATATAGGAAAAGTGTGTGTGTGTGTGTGTGTGTGTGTGTGTGTGTGTGTGTGTGTGTGTGTGTGTGTGTGTGTGTGTGTGTGTGTGTGTGTGTGTGTGTGTGTGTGTGTGTGTGTGTGTGTGTGTGTGTGTGTGTGTATGTGTGTCTGTAATGCTTGGTGCAGTATCCACCTTCTTTGATAAGAATACATTGAACTCTTCACACAGCTTCCTTATCCCACTTTTTACTGAAACATCCCATCCTCTATGAAATACTCTGATGAGGTAATCATGACAAAAGTGCACTCTCTCCCTTTAAGTGCCATACTTCTCCTGTAGTGCTAGAGACTAATACAATCCTGTCTAGATTGTGTAACTAGATAGGTAGGATGTTTGATGACCAACATGGGAAACGTGTGTGTGTCTGTGTGAGTGTGTGTAATGGTAGGTGCTGTATCCACTTCTCCTGAGAAGAATACATTTAACTCTTCACACAGCTCCCTTAGCCCATTTTTTACTGAAACATCATCTCTGAAACACACCGATGAGGTCATCCTGACAAAAGTGCACTCTCTCCCCTTAAGAGTCAGACATCTCTAGTGGGGATTGCCATTAATACAGTACTTTCTATGGTGTGTAACTAGATAGGTAGGAGGTTTGATGCTCACCATGGGAAATAGGTGTGCGCGTGTGTGTGTGTGTGTGTGTGTGTGTGTGTGTGTGTGTGTGTGTGTGTGTGTGTGTGTGTGTGTGTGTGTGTGTGTGTGTGTGTGTGTGTGTGTGTGTGTGTGTGTGTGTGTATGTGTGTGTGTAATGCTTAGTACTGAATTCACTTCCTCTGAAGATAATGCATTTGAATGTGTACACAGCTTCCTTATCCCAGTTTTTACAGGAACATCATCTCTGAAAACACACTGATGAGGTCATCCTAACAAAAGTGCACCCTCCCCCCAGTTAAGCATTAGACTTATGCTGTGGTGCCTGTGATTAATGCAGTGCTCTCTACATGGTGTAACTAGATAGGCAGAATGTTCAGTGCTCAATGAGGAGAAGGCATGGGTGGGTGTGAGTGGGGGTGTTTCCAGTTAGGTGAGCATGTGTTCAATCAACTTCTACTCTGGATAAACGTTTTAAACTGCTAGATGACTCCATCATCCCCTAATCACACCCTTCACAGCTACAACTTCTTTGCAACACAAGGGTGTAGCTAGGTATACTGTTTGTACTGTACTGTACTAAAAAAAGTCTTTACATTACTTTAAAAACATGGCTTTTTTCAGGCCATACTATGTTCACAACTGTCTAAAATAATGCTTCTAGTAAGAGTTTCATAGACTGAAAAAAAAATATCTATTTCATGTTTTTAGAGGGAAAGTGATGCAAACACTTAAGTGGGGGGGTTCCTTTTTTCAAATGACAGTTGGTTCGTGGGGCAGCAATAAAAGTATGTGATTGCAAAATTATATTCTCTGCCTAAACCCCTGGTGCAGCACACTAATTACATCATTCTTTCTAAAGTGAATTGACACACTTAAAATGTCAGACGTCTCCTGTGGTTCTTGCATTTATTACCATATTTTCTAGAATGTGTAAATAGATATGCAGGAGATTCAAATTCAGTAGTGTTTAATCCCTATAAGTGTGTGTGTGTGACTGCAAATTAAATCAGGATTGGTTTGCACACATTTGCAGTGGCTATAAAAGTCATTTTACCAGACACATCTCCTTGGCAATACAGTGGTAAGGTCATTCCTTCACAGATGCTGCATGCCTCCCTTGTACTCAGTATTCTCCTGTGGCACTGGCTGCTGATAACCTGCTGTGTAGAACTGGATAGGTAGGTGATTCGAGTCCATCACTGCTTAAATAGTGTGACTGTAATTACTGTCATATACCATTAGCCACCTCATAACCACCTTTACGTAAACTTCTACTTATGACATGGATTCACAGTGGCACACTATTAGGCTAGCAAATCCTACCATCCCCAGGAAAAATAACTTAATGATTGTATAATGCTACCATAGCTGCAGTATCTCACAGTTGAAGTGCAAATTCTCCTGTGTTGCATGACTTTGATACTGTGCTTTGTACATTGTGTGACTACATATGTAGAATGTTTGAGACCAGCTGTGGGTGTTTCTTTCACTCTTCTACTGTATATACTAACCTTCAAATACATATACGATGTGCAGCTGTACACTGCTACTGTGCACTTTGACCACTTTTTAGCTTAAGTATCCAGCTAATAAACAGTGGTGATGTCTCTATTTAAATGGGCACTGTCCCAACTGGGTTTGTGACATTTGATCAAAAACTGATTTAATCAAATGGCTTTTACACCAAAAATGCTATTGATAGAAATCGAAATATATATACCAACTCTGAGATCGCACTACAGTGAGAAAAGGGCAAATTTTCTGATCTTCATTGTATTGTGATCTCACAAAACCGATTTCTATCAATGGCATTTTTGGTGTAAAAGCCATTCGATGAAATTAATTTTTGATCCCGTGTCATAGACCCATCCCAGTTTTACCTCAACATCTCATGTGGTGCTTGCGATTCAGGCACTTATGTTTAGCTTGTGATCTTGGGTAGTTAGTTCAAATCTAGCTATTAACTCCTTTGGTGAGGTTTTCCTGTTTGAACTCTATCTAACTGCTCAAACTACATTGTGTCAGTCTTATTGTGCCTGCCCATATCACTAACACTATTGTCAAACACATCTGTTGTGTTGATTCCTCTTACAAAAAGCTTGGATAATTTCTCACATACTGATGCTTTTATTCAGAGTAATGATAGCGTGTGATTATATATTCCTTACATAACATCTATAAGAAGTGTTATCCTCTGGTATGAGGGAATGAAACAACATTCTATATGTTGACTTAGTACATCAATTATAGGCACACATATCCCTTGCAGTAATACTATGATGTAGTATCCTCACATACCAACATATCTCACAGTCATAGTGACACTTCTACCATGGCACATTCATTCTCTACAATATCATGTATTTTCTGTAGTCAAATGCTCAGGTGTTCAACATCCACATTCAGTGATTATTAGCATTGTGTGGCCTTATATTGTAATGCATGAATGGCATCTACCACAGTTATAATGTGTATATTTACAGTGGGTGAGACCTCCACCATCCCTTTTATCACAAAGAGACTGTTTATGACACATACATCTGATGTAATAAGTTAGCATAGGTGGTGTGGCACAGTTGTGTTAAGACTTAAGCTGTGGTGCTTGTGGTTCATCTACATGTCATTTGTCAGTGGAATCTTGCTGTCCTGTTCCTGGAAGGGCAACATTATATGAATGTACTAACATTACATAAACACCATTGTATGTAGTTATTCTTGTCCATTTTTATGTTGGAAAATTTTATATCATTACAAGCTGTGACTGCATGACAATGAAATGTTTATTTGGGGCATGGCGAGCTGTGACTGCTGCTATAGCACATGTATTGAGTATTAGCTTATATAGCATACCTGCACAGATAGACTGGTTCAATTCTGCAAGTGTGTGTGTCTGTGTGTGTATACACAATACAAACAGCTTTTTTGTCAAATAAGCATTGATATTGTACTGCTGACTGCTGTGTGGACAGCAACATTTAAGTCCTTTCCAGCATTCTGACTAAATGTGATTGTTCATATTATATTCATAACTCCTTTCTTAATGCACACATTCAATTCAGTTATTTGTGATAGTCTTCACTGCTACCTGATATCACACATGCTGTTAATACAGAGGTCTGGAGACAGCTTAGTGTAATAAGTAGGAATTTGAATCTGGTAATGTGTCTGTCAGACAAATATGTCAGAGAGCAGTGGCTTACACACAGACAATAGTTATGGTCACTCAGAGGGCCATCTTTTACAGGCCTTGTTCTACAAAGTAGGGCATCCATACCCTTTAGGATAGAAAAGTGCTGCAAACCCCCAAGGATGTTCTTTATGACATGACCAGTATGTGTATTTGTGTGGCATCCGTGATTCTTATGCACTTCTCTGCTATCTGTCCTGGCATGTGTTCACTGCTCACAGACATTACCTATTCCCAAAATAATTATATTCTGTATTGCAGGTCTTCATCCCGACATTTCTTTATTACTGCAGTTGTTTTCATGTTTTAGCATATGAAGGATTCCATAAACATTTCTTACTGTATGGCATGCTGCCAGGTCATCAGAAACTGTGATTGGTCCTCTGTTTCAACACTTTCTTGTGTGTTGCTGTCAGGGCCGCCGAGAGAAAATCCGAGCCCCGGTACAAAGAAGGTGTGTGGGCCCCCCCTTAAACAAAATTCTACACATACACGTAAGTGTGTATATTATTATTTATTTATAATTCTAACAATCGTAGATTACATTGATAAATTTAGATAAGTATGTATAGGTATAAATGTGAAATGTCTTATATGTGGAGCTTTTCTCCCTGGGACTTCACTGAAAATGGGCACTTCTGGCCCAGCTGGACCATCCTGGTAAACAAATGCAAATAAATAAAAAATAAATCAACTTTTGCATCTAAGACAACAACTATAGAGCTAATAATGAACTATGACATTTTTTTTCTGCTTTTATTCCCTATTTGATTTAATGGATGCGAGTATGAGTAAGTCATTGTTTATCAGTAGACTAAATTACAAGGTTAAACAAAATTATATATATATATATATATATATATATATATATATATATATATATGTGTGTGTGTGTGTGTGTGTGTGTGTGTGGGTGTGTGTGCATTTAATATACAATCTTTGAAATTATTTAAATTGTGCATGCTTCTCCTCCCCTGTGCCTTTTCCTGTTCTGTCCAGCTGTCACAGTATGTCCTTACCTTTGTTTTCATTTCACCCTCCCTCCCCCCATATGTTATGACATTATGCATTAGGGCCAAACCCTTTCCTATCTCCATTTTTGCCTTCCTCATTTTTGTTAACCTTTTCATTGTTTGCCTCCTTAGCTTTTCCCCATTTTAATATCTTGTGTGCCCTTTCCTTCTCCCTCAGTGTAACATATAGCATTGGTTTCTCCTTTTGGACATGATGGCTGCCTCTTCCTATTTTACTTTGTAATCTTGTCCCCTTGACCATCTTTTCATACTCTCCTCACACACTGAGACCTCATGCATCCCACTGCAGTTAATCTAGTACCTCATGCTATCCTTCAAACTGACCTCCACTTAAGTATTTACTACCTACCTGGTTGTTGGTGCTCAAACTAATTTTCTATCCACTATTACTAGAATACCTCAAATCAATGCCTTAACTAAAAGCCTAAATGGTTCCATCAGTATTTGCTGAGAGGCACTATGCTCTTTTTGTGTTGACTTAGATTATTTTACACAAATAGCACTCCAGTATTTCAACTCCAAACCTCACAAGTTCTATTTCCGCATTAGCCCACATTAGTAAGCATGTAGAAACATGGATTTGCACTTTACAACTGTCACTGTAGTCAACTTGTATATATATATCACTTTTATTTCCCAACTACTAAACGTATGAAAAATGTACTCATCTCTCAAAATATTAACAATGTTAACCCTGTACAGTTTGGGAAAGAGCACATTGTTTTCATGTGTTGCAACGTATAACCATTAAAAAATGCATTAATGTTAGGTAAGCACGTTTCACATCAGTTTATACAAGTTCAGATGCTTGGAAACATTCTGTGCACTTTGGGTGAAAATCTTTCTGAGAAATTATCTGAAAAAATGCACTCATTTGCCTAATTACGTCACTGATTCCTATTTTTTTTTCTTAAATACAGAATTCCCACCAGGACTTGCTATATATAATTCTCTACACACAATAAAGCATTGCGAGCAAAATAAATATGTTACGTGTACGTAGGGTATTCCAATAGGCTAAGAAGTTTCTTTTAAAAGTGCAGTACATTCACCCCCCCTGTCAAAGCTGATTTTTTGGTTTAGCTGGTATGCATGCTATAGATAATTACAGTGCTCTATATGACAGTTAAAATTGGGCTGAATGTACAGAACTCCTTCAATAAGATCATTATTCACTGAAGAAAGAGTTATTCATTCTAAATCCTCAGATCCTCATAACATTTGTTGTTATCCATCCACTGTAAACAGGGCAGTGGATATATAACTTCACCGGTTTGCATACCTCTGAACTTCTTACTGCAAGAAATCTAGACAAAGCCTAAAGTAATTGGGGAGGGGTGCAAAGGCCCAAATATATGGACGGGTTCTAAATATTGCTCTTTTAAAATTACACATTTGCTAAAATAACATGATTTGTGCTAGCACACATTTTATGAAGGATGAAACTCAGATGTATGTCATTTATTGACTTCACTCCTCAGTGATTTGCCTGAAAACCACACATTTTAAGAAAACCCGGACAAAAATATGAGTCAAAATTCTGTATATTCTGCTAAAATCTGAGCAGTGGAGACTTTGCTGTTTATGGCTTAAAAATAACTCCAGCCGTGATGGAAAACTTTTTATTTCCCAACGTTTTCATCGCTGTCACTTTATAACAGACTGGTTGCAATGCAGTTATATTTCAACAATGAGCGGTAATAACAATCACACAAACATTTTCTTTTCAGTAAAAATGGAATCAGTCTTAGACCTGGGGAGCTGTGGGAATGATGGAAGTTATCTGATCTTGTAAGCCACACCATTCATAATCATTGGCAACAGGGAACTGAAGCTCTCTACTTACATGATGTGGCTGTATTTTAACAACATTTCTTATGTATGTACTTACGATTCAACAGGTAGCAGTACAGCAGCTTATTTATTCCTGGTACATTTTCAGTCTTTACTTGTTATTTTTCTCTTCAAATGACCATGAATGGCAACGCGGGAAAGAAATCACGCAGCTGTGCAGGCGCGAACAACTACATTAATGAACTACAAGGCACCAACGCAGAAATCTCATTCTTTTCTTTTTTTTTTTTTTATAGTGGGTGGCACACGTGTCCATGCATTTGTAAAATACTACTACTACTACTACAACATTTATTGGGCTTCACTGGGCCCCTTTGAGCTTCACAGGCCATGTAGCGATGTACCGGCTGCACCCCCCTCTCCTCGGGCATGGTTGCTGCTGTTGAATTGCTGTTATGCTACTATTCCCTGTAATTGTGTGTGAACGTGAGCAGCATGTCTGAGATGTTTGTAGATCAGCAATGGAAAACTTGAAATCATGACATGTTATCTGATCTGTGCTGTAATTTGCTATTTATGCATCTTGTGTGTTATTACATTACCATTTAGCATTTACATGACTATACAACATTTGCTTACCTATTACATATTCTTAGGTGATAAACCTCTTTCCTATGGGTGCCAATGTCATTTCTTTGCAAAAACATATCCATTTCTATTATACCTGACATTGCAGCTGTAAGGTCCATTTGTTTTCGTGTATAAACACTGAGGTGGAGAATACTGCAGTGATGTTGGCTTACATACATAAATTCCCTGTATATACATCTTATATGCAATAACTGCAGTATATGAATTCATCCCATAATGTATCTTCTGTTCTTGATAACTGTTATCTCAACTCAGCATTTTTTAACATGTATATCACATTTTCACTCCCCTTTGTTACACTGCAGCTTTATATTCTTATCACATCCTTTGTTAGCATGTCTGTTTTTATTTATGTGCATAACTCCGGTATTGTCATTGATATTAATAATTATCATTACATCAGTATTGCAAGATTTATGTTAGAACTGCTTCTTTGACATCTCAGCACATTTCCCTGCAGTATATGAGTACACTTTGCCCATTTCCCCCTATTAATTACTTCTGCAGCACAATCAATGCTATCTTTGAACCAGTTCCTCCATTTCACTTCCCTCCTTCAATATTCTTTCACTGTACTTGTCTTTAATATTTCTGGGATGCAGCATGTGCTTGAACAGTTTTGGTTACATTCTGTGCTTGTGCTTTCGATCACCTTTCCATGGCCACGACCACTATTGCTGACCATGAGAAGGTGCTTGTAAACATGCAGGCATGATGAGTATTGTGCGTATTTGATTAGCGCTGCTGCTCATTGCGTTAATGCACTGATATTGTGTAGGCTTAGTGCAGGGGTCTGCAACCTGCGGCTCTGGAGCCACATGTGGCTCTTTCACCCCTCTGCAGTGGATACCTGTAGCTTTGAAAAATAATGGCCACGCTACCACACAACACACACACACACTCTGAAAGCGATCGAGCAATGGACTTTAAATATTGCTCTTATAAACTTAGAAACTTGCTAGAATAACATGGTTTCTGTTGCCCTGCATTCTACACACACAGAGTAATCAAGAGATCCTCTGGCAGCAGCAGCATCTCCTGAATGGTTTCCATACCTCTCAATGTCTTACCAAAGAAATCTGGACAAACCCACAAACAAAGGGGTACAAAGGAACAAAAATAGGGATAGACTAAATATTGCTCTTATAAACTTAGAAACTTGCTAGAATAACATGGTTTCTGTTAACATACATTTTACACACACACACAGACACACACACAGACACACACACACACACACACACACACACACACACACACACACTTACCTCTCAACTGTGCAGATTTTCACAGAATGTCCTGACTTTTGCCTCATATGTTTGGTCTGCTTCTCATAATATTGTGGCTTTTTGGCAAATCAATGAGGGCTGAATTCAGAAAAATAGACATTTGAGTTTCAGACTTTAAACTCTTCAGAAAATTCATGCTAATGCAAAATATGTTATTCTACCAACTTTCTAAGTTTGAAAGAGCAATATTCAAAAAGTGTCTCTATTTTTTGGCCTTTGTGCCCCACTAATTATGGCTTTCTCCAGATTTCTTGTTCTAAGAGGTTGAGAGATATGACACACACACACACACACACACACACACACACACACACACACACACACACACACACACACACACACACACACACACACACACACAGCGTCTGAGCAATTCCAACAAAGGAACAAAAATAGGGACGGATTTTAAATATTGCTGTTATAAACTTAGTTCTTTTATATTTAGGATAATAACTATATATAAAACTTTATACGCTATGTTATCTTCATTTTATGGGTCAAATAGGTTTTGTGGCTCCCAATGAATTTCATTTGGTGGGAGAGGGGCCAAAATGGCTCTTTTGATAGTGAAAGTTGCAGACCCTGGCTTAGTGTGAAGCCTAAATGATTGTAAATGAATCCCAGGGAGAGTCTGTGCCTTCTGAGAAATTAAAATGGGAAATAGCTTTAAGTCTTTCATTTTTGATGGTGAATAGTTGTCTGCATATAAGAAACTCCTTTTTATTCACACTTCTTTATAACAGGCTTATCCAAATTAGTATAAGATATATATCCCTGCATACAATGATTGAATGATCCAAGCTAGTCTGGTATACTGTTGGTGAAAAGGTTCCCAGGTGTGGCAGTGGTGGATTTAGACAATTCATCTTATTAATCAAATAATATCATTTGATATGCATGGTGAATTTTTAAAATTGCCTTAGCTGTGTTGATGACTAAAGACTGTGTTGTAGCACATTGGAAATCATCTGCCTTACTTACTTTTCCTCAGAAACATTGATGGAATACACTTATTAAATGTCATAACTGTCAGTGGTGCAACAGGTTGTCCATTTACATTTTGAGCAGGAGGCTGTGGGTTCTATTCCAGCAGGAGGTAGATTGATAACTGAAAGAGTAGTGTAGTATAATGGGGTGCTGCACTCCTGAGTGTATCATCCTTTGGATGAGATGTTAAACTGAGGGCCCACAGCTTGAGTTTGTGGTAGTCAAATCATACAATGAATCACAAACCACAACTCCAGAAAAATGCCTCGCAACCAGGGCTGCAAACTGCTCAGGATATCAGCATAAACACAAGTGATAAAGAAACAAACAAACATCTGGAACTCAGGAAAGAAAAACGGTACTACAACTAAATCATACAAATATTCATTAAACGGTTGTTTGAATTTAGTTGTGGTAACGTTTTTTCTTTCCTGAGTTCCAGACATTTGTTTGTTTCTTTATCACTGGTGCTTATGCTGATATCATGAGCAGCTTGCAGTCCTGGTTGTGAGGCACTTTTCTGGAGTTATGAGTTTGTAGTAGCTCAGGTGGATGTAAAAGATCCCATGGCACATATTAAAAAGAGTAGGGGAAGTTCCCTTGTTCCCCGGCTAAATTTCCCCTAGTAGTATAAATACCACATCAGGTCACCCTGAAAAGAGGTCACTAGCCTTGTGGGACTAACCTGGTCAACAGATGATAAATGCAATTAATGCTTATTATGTCATCAATGCAGTGTTGACCCTGCTGTACAATACTATTTCATAAGCGCAGTAATGGGACAGAGCTAAATGTTCTGCAAGAAAGCACAATTACCAAAACTATTACTGCTGCAGAGGTAGCGTTTTGTGTGCAAGCTACATTTCTAGCACACGCATACACATACACACACACACACACACACACACACACACACACACACACACACACACACACACACACACACACACACACTAGCATGCGGACAGCTATAGGCGGCTGTTTTGGTGCCCTGTGCCTTCTGTGCCATTCCTTGATCTGGCATCTCCATCAGCTTTAAGTTGAGGAAAAGTCAAGTCAAAGTCAAAGAAAACATTATTGTCATTCAGAACTAGACAACAGTGTACCTGAACAAAATTACAATGCTTCGTTCTCAATGCAGGAAACAGTTGCACATATAAACAGAGAAAAATTTATAAAATATCACAGTAGAAATTTAATAAGTAGCAATTTGTAAGTAAAGTAGGACAGCAGTGACCCACACCCATCCCAGAACAGGAGACAAGGAAGACAAGGAACCATATGAAGATAATTTTGTCAAAGTAAAATTGAAACAATATCAGCATATCTATGATTAGACTGAATTATTGCACAGTTTGTATATTGCACTTAACAGTCCTTCAGTGTGTAGGTGAGCTACCTTAGTATTGTACTTGGTTAGTACACATCCATAAATAAGCCCCTTGATAGGCTTGTTATGTAACAGACTCATGGTTTGTTTTTCCCAAGAGTTCAACAGTCTAATGGAGAGTGGAAAGAAACTGTTTATTTAGTCTAGTGGCCTTACAATATAGGCTTCCGTATCTCCTGCCTGAGGAGAGCCAAGTGTACAGAAAATTGGCAGGATGCGTTGGATCGCTGGAAATCTTTTTGGCCCTGTCAGTACACTGGCAATTGTATAGCTCTTCCAGAAGTCTAAGGGAAGTGCCAATGATTCTTTCTGCCAACCTTACAACTCTCTTGAGAGCCTTCTGATCCTGACTGTTACAGCTCCCATACCAGACTGTAATGCTGTTGGCAAGGACACTTTCAATGGTGCCCCTATTAAAGGTCTGAAGTATGGAGCTTGGTAATTTTGCCTTCCTAAGTTTCCTTAGAAAGTGCAAGCATCGCTGAGCTTTTTTGACTGTGCAGGATACATGGACTGACCAGGATAAGCTCTCCGTGATATGAACACCCAAAAACTTTGTACTCTTGACCCTTCCCACTGTCATCCCTTTCATCACTAGAGGTTTATGTGGTACTTGAGAACTTCTAAAATCAACCATCAACTCCTTTGTCTTGCTAACATTCTGTGCTAGATTGTTGTTACACCAGACCAGTAGTTGATTAATCTTGTTCCTGTAGGTTTCCTCCTCTCCGTCTTTGACCAGGCCTATAACAGTAGTGTCTTTTGCAAATTTGACGATCCTACTCATCTTACATCTGGCCATGCAGACATGTCACCAAAATGAAAAGGAGAGGGCATAAGACACACCCCTGCGGTACTCCTGTGTTCAGGATGATACTTCCGGAGCTGTTGTCTCCCACACAAACCTTTTGAGGCCTTTCAGTAAGGAAGCTCAGAATAAAATTGTATAAATGAGAGTCTATGCCCAAGTGAAGTAGCTTTGATATCAGATTCTGAGGGATGACAGTGTTGAAGGCAGAACTGAAATCGATGAATAGCAGTCTTGCATAGTAGTTTTTGCCTTCTAAGTGGTTCAGTGTTTCATGGAGAGCTAGTGAGATGGCATCCCCTGTACTGCAGTTTGTCCTGTATGCGAATTGCAGTGTGTCCAGTGTCACAGGTAAGATTGAGGCTATATGATCTTTGACCAGCCTCTCCAGGCACTTCATTACCATCGAGGTTAAAGCAACTGGTCGGTAGTCATTCAGACTTGTTGGCTGTAGTTTCTTGAATAGAGGAATGATAGTCAACTCCTTGGAGAATTTCAAAACACTGGCTAGAGGGAGTGAGGTGTTGAAGATGTCAGTGAGTACTGCAGCCAGTTCCATTGCACATTCCCTTAGTACCCTGCCCATGATGTTGTTAGGGCCAGCTGCTTTCCTCGGGTTGACACATTTTAGGGTTCTGGTAACATTGATTGTATTGAAGCTCAGCTCAGCACCACTGCATCCTTGTCTTCAGGGATTCTGCATGCTGTTGTTTTGTTGTCAGCATCAAACCTACTGAAGAACTTGTTCAGTTGGTTCAGAAACTTGATGCTATCATCATATGAAGCTGATGTAGGCTTGTAATTAGTGATGGTTTGAATTCCTTTCCATAGTTGCCTGGTATCCTTCTAGTCCCTGAAGTGGCTTTAGATTTTTCTGCCATAGAATCTTTTCACCGCTTTGGTATCTTTGTTCAGTTTGGCTCTGGCCACTCTTAAAGCTTCCATATATTGGGATTTGAAAGCCGTGTTTCTTACATTCAAGAGCTCATACACCTCACTTAAAAAAAAAAGCAGAAATAAAGGTCTTTTCTTAGACAACTTCGATATAGCAATCTACTTCCTGCAAAACAGCTAAATACCATGCTCTGAGTCCTTCAGCCTGGACCAAACATATAGTATCAATGACATGATAGTACTGCTAGACCACACACAAAGTCTTAAGTGCCTTGGACCTCACTGCAAATGCATGTAATGATGATCTTTCCCCATGAGACTTTGCAACCGAGGAGGCTGTTCCCATTCCTACACCCTAGCATGCCTCTACACACACACACACACACACACACACACACACACACACACACACACACACACACACACACAGACATTCTACAATCAGGTGCTGTAATGCTAAACTAAAAAGTACAGCCTACCTATCAACTGCCCAGATTTTTGCAGCATGTCCAGATTTTTGAGTCAGATTTTTGGTCTGTTCCACATACAATTTATGATTTTCTGGCAAATTACTGGTATGATCTGAGGATTGAAGTTACTAAATAATGATTTGTGTTTCAGACTTCATACCCATCAGAAAAATGCATACTAAGACAAATCCTGCTATCCTAACAACTTTCTAAGTGTATAAGAGCATTATTTAAAATCTGTCCCTTTTTGGGCCTTTTCCCCCAATTCTGTCAGGCTTTATTCAGATTTTTTTTTACATTGAGAGGTTGAGAGGTATGCTGACCACAGGCTGCAGAATCCAGATGAGATAGATGACACCTATTTTGTAGAAATGACTGCAAATCAACTCAGTTCAGAAACTTTATGACTTCCTTTTCAGTCCTTCATTCTGTGGTAAACATAATAGTGCATTGGTTAACAGTGTATCCTTGGTAAGGAGCACTCTTGTGCATCAGTCTGTCATACATGCACATGCATGTGCAAGTGTGCATACATGTAGTATGCAGTTTCTTTCACTATGCTCCCTTTACTAGCATTATCTCTCAAGTACCAAGTGTTCTGTACATGTAGGGAACAGACTGTGTTATCAGTGTTCCTATGTCACTCAGTGCACCCTCCTCTGTGAATATCAAGTGCACTATTTAAATGCACTTTGCATGTGGCTGTACTCTTTGCCCTACTTTAATACCCCTCACTCCAAGCAACAAATGATTTTGTTCAATGCAGGAGGTATGAACCAAACAGCAGTGTTGTTCAGTGCTGTATTCATTTCACTAGGGTTGCATTGAAATTTTACTGACAGAGGCACCGTTCTTTTCATGAATGCTTGTCAGCACTGTGTCCAAGACAGCATTCATGCCATGTCTAGTACATACCTCTCAACCTCTTAGTGCTGGAAATCTGGACAAAGCCTGACAAATTGGAGGGGGGGATCAAATGCCCAAAAATAGGGACAGATTTTAAATATTGTTCTTATAAACTTAGAAAGTTGATAAAATAACAGGGTTTGTGTTAACATGCATTTTCTGAATGATTTGAATTCAGAAACTCAAATGTGTGTAATTATTTAGTGACTTCAATCCTCAAATCATCTCAGTGATTTGCCAGAAAATCACAATTTTTATGAGAAACAGATCAAAAATATGTGGCAAAAATTTGGACATTCTGCGAAAATCTATACAGTTAAGCAGTATGGTCTAGTATGCTGTATGAAGGGCATATATGAATCTCTCTGCCTGTGCTTTATTGCAAATGGTAGCTACTTCTTTAAAACCTAATTGTTTTTATAATAATTGTGTCTATAAAACTACTGTATACAAATCAGTGTATATAATTATGTATAATGATTGAGCATAGGAGTACTGTTTTGTACTCTGTTGCCTGTCATTTCTGTACCTTTAAGTATGTAGGTCATGGCTGAAATAGTGACCCTGAGGTCCAGTTCACATATCTGCAAAAATCAAGTGAATTAAGCTGATGGAAATTTTTCTCATTCAGGCAAGGTTCATATTTTGGTACTATCTACTTCAGTATTATGTTACATTTCATTAGAAGTCAGTCTGTCTTGTTTTTCAAGAGTATGTCTAGGACTGTGCAGTAAATCAACATGGCAAGGTAGCCAGACAGGGAACACATTCAGCAAAGTAGAAAACTATAAATACAAACAGAAAGACATTTTGAATGAAAAATGGGTTTGTTTTCCAGTACCTTTCCTCTAAAATATGGCTTTTCATTTTCAGAATGGTTTCAGTAATATAAAATTTGACATGTACTTTTTTTGACATGAGATATTATACATGTAACTAAACTTGACAAGGATATCAAGTAGCAATGTGTACTTTCCTACTTCTATAGAAAAAAAAATAATTTTCCAATTAGTTCATTAACTTAGTTACTGAAGGACTATGTGAGAAATAGATAGCTAAAACTTAGTTTTCCATTGCAGTGTGTTATGGTGAAGAGAAAGAGATAATCAAATGTACGAAGAAAGGAAGAAAGAAAACAACTAATTTTAAAGAGAAATGTTATGTCAGTATGAATTACAAAAGCATGATTTTTTTCACTTTTGTAATATTGAAAAAAAAATGACAGCAGTGACAGACGGACCCTATGAAGCCTGCATGGAGTTACAGTGAACACAAGACAGGCTGTCTTCTCCTTTCACTACAATCACACCAGCTTCCCAAAATACCCATTGTGGAAACTAATTTAATGTGGTTTTTACTGTCTCCATTCAGAAGTTCTTTTCAACGTCTAAGGTTAGCTTGTTTTAATGTATCTGGTAGTCATGTCTCTTGATTTCTGCCAGACTTGCACCCCCCCCCCCGATACTATTCCCAATACCATTCTATTGTCTGCAGAGAAGCTGATTAAGTTTTGCATTCCGTGATTGAGACTTGCGGGATACAACTTGTTTGTCACCATTTCCTCTATGAGCTGCTTAGTCACCACTATTATATGCTTTCTGTCACTGAGACATTTCTCTCCCAACCTGCACTTTTTACTAACTGCCCCTGTTGTATTCTATCATTTGCAGGAAGTTTATTTGTAGTGGGAGATGCGCAGTATTTAGTGAATTTCAGATAAAGCACAGTCACAGGGATGTTTTTACCATCTCCATGGTAACCAGTCATAGGAGTGGATCAGCTTATCTTGGTAGACGTATTCTTCTACAGAGCCACCCTGAGACTTTGTTATGCATCTCTTTCTTTTGTAAGGTATTTACAACACCCTTGGTTCTTTTCCATATAAACAAAGTCATGCTCACTCACACTGACTGTAATTCTTTTGGTTGTTCCTAGCTTCACTTTTTTATATTATCAGTTTGCAGATTATTACAAACCTTGCCGATGACCAGACGTCAGACTCAAACCATGGACCTTGTATCTGTGAGGTAAAGGCCTTCACCATTATGTCATCCCCTTCCCTCTAAGCTCAGGGGCAGTGCAAATGCAGACCCACACTTCCATAAACTGTGATGCTGAGTTCCCATATTTGGGGATATTACACGGGTTATCCTAACTGAAGTGCAATTGAAGAGCCTCACCCTGGGGAAACCACCTTCTTGATCATGGCACTTCAAGGTGCTTCAACAAAGTATTAGTTTAAGGGTGTGCATACTTATGCAACCAGCTTATTGTACATTTTTTATTTCTTCCCCTAACAAATTTGTTTGTTTTTCAATTGAATTGTACAGGTTACAGGTCACATTAAAGGTGGGAAAAGTTTTGAAATGATTTATTGTGGTCTCATTTTTTTATATCTCAAAAATCTGGCATTTTAACAGGGGCATGTACACTTTTTATATCCACTGTATATATTGTATATGTGGATTGTAGTGTGTGTATGTGGTGCAGCATGGGTAGGAGACTGGTGGTGCGGATGTAGCTAGGGGCAAAGTAGCAGACCACAACAAGCAGATAAGGGTGTAAAACTGAAGTGAGAAAGAAAGACATGACTCATGGCACACATCTAGCATTGTGTGACTGAATTGGTGCCATACTGTATGCTGCACACTGTGTCAAGGCAACATCCAAAATGTGCAGACATCATGCAAGACATGAGCTATACAAGGTACAGCAGTGACAGAGGATGCACATGGTATCCCAGCAAGGGATTCCATGGCCTTTAACGCCAGTATATTACTGTCACTGAGACACCTGAACAACATCTGATGAAATTGAAGGGACATAACATCCATGATTATTACTATTACCCTCTCCAAACTACTATTACTACTGATCATTACAGCTAAACATGCTTACAGCCTGCACCCTCCAACCATGCCCCCTTATATACTAGCCCACTTAATAACCTACCAAAACGTACACATACAAAAATCTTCACCCCAACTACCCCTTTGCCAGTGTACCATAATTAACTAAACACTAATACCAAAATCACACCCTGTCAGTACAAATTGTCTTATATCCCATCTGTAACTACACATACTTCAAAATAAAATACAACCCCAAACAAATCTCTGTAAAACAACTCACCTTCCACAAAATTACTAATTGCCTCATAACTAAGCAGCATATCCTCAAAATCAGTGGATATATCCACCCAAATCCAGGTGCTAACATACAAAATAACAAAAACATAAACACTCCAAAAGAACTTCACTCAAATTCCCTCAACAAAATCCACTAAAACACATCTACTATTTCTCAATATGAATGCAAAAGTATTTGCAATAAAACACAGGATATACATGTTTGTATTGCTGCATACTTGCCAGACATACTAATGGTCACTGAAACCTGGTTAAAAAAAGAAATAAATAAGAGAGAGGTAATACCCTCTCCAAAACATAACATACTATGACTTGACAGAAAATTCAAACAGGATGGAGGCATACCCATTATTTACAAAAGCTCCCTCAAAATATCTCTTCATCCCATAAAAATGTAACAATGCAGAGATTCTTACAAGTCTCCTTAGTATTAAAAGTAACAAACTGCTAGGCATTGCAGCTATTTGCCTACCACTGGTAACAACATCCATACAGCCAAAAGCATCCTACACTGGATGTCGCAGAACATCTCCCAAGAAACTATCATCTTGGGAGAGCTAAATATAGACTGGCAGCTGCTAAACAAGGACAACTCCAGAGATGAAATCAGTCTGTATAACTTTACTTAGCACATAACCCTAACCACTAGAACAGATACAAAAATCGAATGGACAATCAGCCCTGGACTGGATTCTCAAAAACAGATTAAATAAATTCCAAAAGTATGGAACCTTGCTCAATATCATTAGTGACCACTTAACTACCTTTACAATCAGAAGTACCAATAATGTTCAACAACAAAACACATATAACCAAACCAGAAATACTACAAATTTCAACACTGCCACTTTTATAAGCACTCTCACCCAAAATAAACTGGAATATTCTAAAAACAATGCCATTATATAATGACATCTCTCATTTCAACCAGATCTTCCTCAAAATCTTAACAGCCTCGCCCTAGTTCTTAATAAGATAGTGAAATCATACCCTGCCCGATGGTTAACTAGAGAAACAAAACAACTGATCAAGCAAATAGATAAAGCATGGAAAGAATGGTTAAAAAACTGAACACAAAACACCTTAATATGCATTTAGACTACAGAGGAACCTCACTAAAAGCCAAATCAAAGCAGACAAACAAAGTCATTACACTAACCTACACTATAAGTACCAAAACAAGCCAAAAGTTTTCTGGTTACAGATAAATGAAGTTCTACACCCAGGCCACACTTCCACACCACCCCCAAAACGAATAATACAATTGACTTAATCTCCTCCTAGTTCAACTCATACTTTATCCTAACAGTGCAATCTCTCCTTATTAGCAATAATAACTCTACCCTTTCCTTTCCTCCACCCGAAAACAACCAACCTCAAACTTTTAGTCTCCACCCAATGCCAACCTCAACAATATGCAAACGTCTACACAAACATTAACCAACATCACTAGCAGCTGATCAACTTCCATCTCAGTACGTAAACATCACTGCTGATGCACTAGCTTACCTCATATCCATCCTCATTAATTGATCAATAGCTATAAACTAGGCTCCATCAATTTGAAAAAAAAACCTATACCATACCATAACTAACTAAACAAAGAATTAAACAATTGCAAACAAATTGCAATACTGTTGCCACTATTTAAAATCCCATTACCTTCACAAAAACAACATTCTATCGAAAACCCAGCACAGCCTCAGACCATCTCACAGTGCTGCCACTGCACTCCTGCATTTTGCTAACAGCATAAACTACCTGAGAAACAACGGCAATTAAATTTCACCCTCTTCCTAGATCTAGCTATGGCATTTGACACAGTATCCTATCAACATCTTCTCATGGAACTTTCCTCCCATGGCTTATTACAACCCTCCCTAAAATGGTTTCCCAGACAGCAGCATAGATAGGGTAGGGTAGAAGGGGCAATAGCCCAGGGTACTGTCTTGTTGAGGGTGCAATTTACTGACATAAAAGAAAATGTCATTTTTTTCTGTTTAAGGGAGCTGAAATGCGTATGTCCTAAATGGACATCCGAGACATTCCTGCAAGCACCCCATCCCCACTTACATCATCTTGCTTGGGTATTACCTCTAAAAGACCTGTGATTAGCTGAGCACAGAGAGGGAATGTGCTGCAGTGCAATAACAGCAGTCTCTTTAGTTTAATCTTTGGTGCCCATTGCGAGTTGAGGGATATCCTATTTTGGGTATTAAAATCACTCACTGTAAGTGCATTTGGTGCATGTGGAGACAGACTGGGTGAGCAGAAAAGAACAGTGAGTCCCTGAGGTAAGTAGGGTAAATGTTTCATTTGGGTGTGTGTACATACTTGGACAGACTGCTGAAAGGGCTGATGGGAGAAATGTGTCATTCTGGTGCTTGTGTGTACTTGGTTCATTGAGGAGAATGTTTCATTTTGGTGCTTGTGTGCACTTAGACATACTAATGAAGGGGTCGTTGGGGGAAATTATTCATTTTGGAGTCAGTGATGTGCCTTTATAGAGATGGGCAAACTACTAAAAGGGTCATTACTTTGGGGAAATGTGTAATTTTGGAGTCGTTAAGGTGCTTGTGCCTACAAGGATAGACTACTGATAGGGTCATTACTTGGGGAAAATGTGTTTCATTTTGGTGCTTGTCCATATATATACTTGGACTGACTACTGAAGGGGTCAGTACTTGGGGAAAATGTGTTTCATTTTGATGTCATTTGAGTACTTGTGCATGCGTAGACAAATGCATGCACAGGCATGCATTTGACAAACTAGTGAGGGGGTCATGAGGGAAATGCTTCATTTTGGTGCTTGTGCATACATACATGGAGAGAGTACTGAAGAGGTGTCTTGGGGGAAGTCTTTATTTTGATGGCAATGACATGCTTGTGCAGAGATGGACAGGTTACTGAAGGGGTCAGTGGGGTAATATTTCATTTTGGAGTCAGTGAAGTGCTTTTGCATACATGGACAAATCACTGAAGGGATCTTTGGGGAAAAAGTTTCATTTTGGTGACATTTGAGTGCTTGTGCATACATGAACAGACAGACGGACTACTGAATACTGAAATGTTTCATTTTGGAGTCAATCAAGTGCTTGTGCAGACATGGACAAGTCACTGAAGGGATCTTTTGGGGAAATGTTTCATTTTGGTGTCACTGGAGTGCTTGTGCATACATCGACAAAATACTGAAGAGATCCAGGACATTTAGAGAAAGAAAAACAATGCAGCCAACACGATTTGATATGTTGTAAAGCAGCAGACCCAGGTTTGATTTTAATGTATATTATCCTTGATTTTAAAACAAGGACTACTTCTTCCACTATGATCCATGCAAATTAAACCCTTTCGTGATCAGACTCACTGTAATTTAAGTGTTTTCAAGGGATGCAGGCTCGCCTTCCTCCCCAGTGTGGGGGTGAGCCACCCACACAATCCAAATTTATATCACTAGTCTCTTTTTGGTCACTGAAAAACTAACATATGTCTCAGTCTCTCATGAAAGCAGTGGCAGGGGTGCATAGCTCTCAACCTCTTAGCACAAGAAATCTGAACAAAGCCTAAAGAAATTGGATTAAAGGCACGGAAATAGGGACAGGTTTTAAACATTGTGCTCACAAACTTTAAATTTAGTTCTTAGAATAATAGGATTTGTATTATTGTGCATTTTCTTAAGGAAATTAAGTCTGAAACACAAATGTATGTCATTATTTAATGAGTTCAGTCCTCACTGATTTGCCAGAAAACCACAAATTTTATGATGTGAAAATATGGACATTCTGCAAAAATCTGGGCAGTTGAGAGGTATGGTTAGGGACCCGGGCTAAATATTCAACATATATTGCTTAATACTCTGAAAGTCTCTATGTTGCCTAGGTGAGCTAAGGAGAAAAATACATCAAAAATGGTTTTGTCCAGTAAAAACTGAGGCCTCACTGTACTCTATTCTTAACAGGTTTCTTGAGGCCTCCATTAGAGCATGTTGAAATAATCATTGATTACTGTAAATTTACAGAACAAAGTGTGCTGTGCAGAGTATTATACTGTATATGTGAACCAGAGATTGGTGTAGAGCTTTGAAAACTTCTCTTTTTTTGGTGTTTAAGCAACCGATGAGTATCATAAAATAGGATAGGTATATGTAAAGCAGTATATAAATAGTTATTGGATTTGATATTTAGGATTATTTCTGGGTTTTATAAAATGTGTGTTATAATTAAAATGAAGCTAACTTTAGCTTTGATAGTTCCTTTATTGATGACTAGTGTCCAAAATATACCTCTCATGGTTTGTTTTGAGCAGTAACAAAATAATCACTTGTGTGTGTTTGTGTGTGTGTGTGTGTGTGTGTGTGTGTGTGTGTGTGTGTGTGTGTGTGTGTGTGTGTGTGTGTGTCAGTTCATAGGTTAGTACTAAGCTATCTTCCCTTCTGGGTCTTTTAAGCCTAGCCATATATATCATCCCAAAGGTGAGAATCAAACCCTGGACCTTGTGCATCTGAGAAAAAACCTGGTATGACTCATACTGTCAGAATCAATTTAATCCAAGGGATTATTATTTTTTTCTAGTTGTTGTTTTCTCCTGTTACTTATTTGCTTGCACTTTGCATTTTTCTTCATTTGCTATGTTTGAGGGTCATTTTATAATTGAAATAAGGGGAGGTACAGCCTGTATTGTCCAGTAGAGCTCACCCCTGTTGATAAACAGTAAACACACTCAGTGTAAGTGTCTAGTATCTTAATCGTATGCTACTGGGACATGCTGTTAGTAGACAGAAAACCACACTCTGCTGTGAAGATGATGCAGTGATCCCTGAATAAGCATTAACTATTAAAACATCAGGTTACAAGGAGGTGTCAATATGATGTAAACTTCAAGTACAAATGGTGTTGCAATAAACAACTTAACTTTCTTGTGTAGTATACATACATATATAAAATCTACTGAAGGATCAGTGTGCACATTTTAGCTACTTCTCTTTTGGCTCATGATTTTTTCTGTCTGTGCCACAGCCACAGTTATTTCCTGTTTTTCTGTATTGCAGTTCATATTTCATAGGTTCATAGGTAGGTACTAGGCTATCGGCCCAAGGGCCTAAGTAAGCCTAGCCAACAAGTTTCCCTGGCTTATGCCACCCAAGAAAGTTAATTTCCTGTGCCCCTGTTGAGCAGAGCCACAGAAGTGATCCATGGGGTGTATTTCCTATTTCCCATCCACTCATCAGGATTTTTCTTGAAGAGTGCTAATGAAGAACTTTGCTTGACATAGATGGGTAGCCTGTTCCAGAGTATGGAAAGTCTCTGGGATAGGAATCTATCCCTCCAGCATGTCCTGTTTATTGTGGTGACAAGGTTTAGGTCCCTAGAGCATGTAGCTCCGAGGGATTGGGATTTCTTTAGGTGTAGCATGTCCAACAGCTCTGGGTTTAACATAGCTTTATATGTTAGGCAGAGATCTCCTTGGAGTAGGTGATATGCTACAGAGTAAAGCTGGAGTTTTTTGAGATGGTCAGTGTAGGGCATCTGTTTGAGGCCAGTAATCCTCTTTGTGAGGTACTTCTGTGGCCTTTCCAGCTGCTGCAGATGGCTTGTGAGGTACATTCTAAAAGGGGCATTGTTCTCTATAATGGGTCTAATGAGTGCCGAGTAGAGGGTAACAATGACCTCTTTTCTCCTGGATGAGAACCCTTTTGTGATGAGGTGCACTACATAGAAGGATTTCCTGACTACTGTGGCAATGCGATTATCAAAGGAGAGACTACTGTCCACCTGGGTCCCAAGGTCTCATCACACATTCGGCATTAAGTAGACTGCTGTTTATGTGGTAGTTCATGAGTACAGAGTTTTTACCAAAGGGGATGACAATGCACTTTTTGGCATTGAGCTTGAGGCCATGCCTCTGACACCAGGCATCTGTCTCAGTGAGGCCCTTCTGTAGGATGTCCACATCATTTGGGGACTCGACTATGGCTCCTAGTCTGCAGTCATCTGTGAACTTCATTAGCCAGAAGCCTTCTGTTTTAGCCTGTACTTCAGAGAAGTAGATACCAAACAGGAGAGGTCCCAGGACTGAAGCCTGTGGCACTCCACCTGTCACTGGTTTGAAGTCAGATTTGGAGTCTGCAACTTTTACAGTGTGGGTTCTGTCAGTGAGCCAGTTGGCAACCCATCTTGTGGCAAATACCTAGTTTAGTGAGTTTAGCTTTAATTCCAGAATGGGGGATGGTGTTGAAAGCCTTGGCAAGGTCAAGATAGGCTGTGTGAACCACCTTACTGTTGTCTGTGGCTTTGGTGACTGCCTCAAAGATGTCTATCAGGTTCAGAAGACATGATCTGCCTTTCATAAACCCGAACTGGGTGGGGTCCAGAGTTTGGAGGATACCAATGTCTTTGTTTATGAGTTCCATGATGATACGTTCCATTGCCCTGCAGACCAGGCTCATCAGGCTAATAAGGCGATAGTTCCCAGGATCAGGGGCTAGCTCTCCTTTTGGGGACTGGGATAACTGTTGCTGTGTGCCATTCAGTGAGACTATGATTAAACGTGGTGCTTAGGTGGGGAGCCAGTTCATTCTGAAGTTTGTGTAAAATGCAGCCTGGGTTGTTGTCCAGTCCCATGGATGCTGTGTTTTTGGTTTTAGAGAGTGCAGCTTTTACCTGCATAGATGTGATTGCAGGGACTCTGCATTCTTCCTGTATAGATATGGGCCATTTAGGGGGTGAGAGGGAGGAAAAGTTAGCACTGAATCTATCTGCCAGGATGTTGGCAATATCAGTTGGTTCTGTAATTTTTGTGCCATTGTGCTGTAACTCAGAGCAGATCTGGGTGTTGCCATTGAGATTCTTGACATAGCTATAGAATGCTTTATGGCTGCCCTTAGAATCAGTAGCGATTTTGTTTTCGTAGCTAGCTTTGGAGGATCTTATAAGGGATCGCACCTTCTTACTGAGGCTGACCAGGGAGCTCCTCCACTCATGGGATTTTACTCTCTTTTGCAACTGTTTCTTCTTTCTGCTATAGAGTTTGTTTATGGCAGGGGACCAGCAGATTGTCTTCCTTTTTTTGGAGGATAGCGTCTTGGTTCTGTTTGGGATAGCACGATCCATGCACTTGTGTAAGTGCTTATAGAGTGCATTTGTGTAGGATTCTGCAGTCGTAACTGTATTGTCCATCTGCATGGGTATCATGAAGTTCGCCACTTCTTTCTTAAGAAGCATGAAGTTGGCTTTGGAGAAATTTTTTACCATGGTTTCCTTAATGGTGGGTGGGGGTGGGTATGAATATCTAAGGTGATTAGCATATGGTTGGATCTGACCAATGAGGAGTTGACTTCAGGTGTGCATCACCGGTCATTCATGTTGGTAATGACTAGGTCTACAAATAAAATCGAAAAATCCACTCTGGAGCCAATGTATTACAACCCAAACCAAAATTTATTGATCAAAAGTCCACAAGGAAAAATATATCCACAGTCAAGTGCTTTCGTCAAGTCTTCTTCAGAACCACTTGACTGCGGATATATTTTTCCTTGTGGACTTTTGATCAATAAATTTTGGTTTTGGTTGTAGTACATCGGCTCCAGAGTGGATTTTTCGATTTTATTTGTGGTGCTTTTTCTACTTTTGCACCCTGTTGTGGTTAATGACTAGGTCTAGAATAGTGTTGTCCCTGGTGGGGGTGTGGATAAGTTGATCCAGGGCATTGGAATTTATGAATTCCAGAAAGCATTGACCGAAGGAGTTGGTACATGAAGAGTTTTCCCAGTTAATGGTGGGGTAGTTGAAATCACCCATTATTAGGGTGTTTGGTTGAACCCTAATATTTTCCAGTATATCAAGAAAAGAGGAGTGGGAATCCTGGGACATGGTGGGGGATCTGTAGCAAACTACAATTTGGAATGCAGTTTTGCCCAGAGTTAGTTGCACTTGGATAACCTTGGATGCATTATGCTGTGCAACTAGCCTGGAGGTGTGGATATCCTTAATGAATATGGACACACCTCCATCTTTGGTTTTCTGGTCCAGTTTAGATGGCTGAAAAGTGTGGTATGAGTTATAGCCTGGTAATGCAGGGGTGCTCTCGAGAGCCTTGAATCAGGTCTCAGTCACTGCACAGATATCGATGTTCTCCATTTTAAGGAGCACCTCGAATGAGTGCATTTTGAGATTTAGACTTCTAGCATGGAATAGCATTATCCTCAGTTTTTGCTTGCCTGTTCCTGTTACAGTGGTGAATTTGTCATTTGAACCTTGCCTAAAAAAGGCACTATAGGGGCGGCAAGACCCTTAGCCAGTATCGAGAATCCCAGGAGTGACAGGTGCAGGCCATCACTGGCAAAGCATCATGGTCTGTTGACCATGTCGTCCCAGGCAGACAGATACTGGATCCCCTTAGAATGACACCAGAAACTTAGCCAATTATTGAAGTCAATCATTTTGTCCTTGTACTGCAGTATCATTCTGGCTGATGGCAGGATGCTACTCAGGGCTAGGGTCATACCTGCCTGGGCTACAAAATTGGAGAGCTCTTCCATGTCTCTTTTCATGTAGTCCAGGGAGGTATGTCTCAGGTCTTTCACACCAACATGGACAATGACAGAGTCATATTTGTACTTGTTGTGGAGTGACCTGCATGTGTGGGGTATGTGGCGGATCCTGGCCCCCGACAGGCAGCTGATAGTAACCTTCTCCTTGTTTAGCCTGGTGAGTGTGACATCGGTGTGCCTGACTATAGAATTACATGTGACTAGTGGGCTGTGGTTTATTCGCACACTGAGTCTGTGGGCTATGTGTCATTTGGGTTGAGTTGGGAGGTGGAGGTTGGTTGCATTTCCGCTTTGGAGGTCTCTGTTGCTTGAGCAGATTATTATTGAGAGCCTCTGTTAATGTTTTTGTGTTTCTATGTGTTGATTTTGGTGGTGTAGGTTTAGTGGGACTATGTGATGAGTGTGGTGTGGTGTAAGTGTTTACCTTCTCCTCTTGACTGTCAAGTTCAGTTTTGTTTGGGGAGAGCTTTACCTCCAGTTTGGCTAGATAAGTGCATTTCTCACAGGTTGTGCTGATGGGTTCAAGGAGGAGAGGGTTGTCTGTGTATATGAGGCAATTGCTACATTGCCCCAAGATGCTCAGATTCATCAGACAGACAGGGCAATACACTGGGAGCTGACCCTTGGACATTCCTGAATAAAAAACTACTTTCCTCTAGACAAGTGAGGAAAGTGAGTATAAGAGCTGTTTTTCCTCTAAGCAAATGAGGAAAGTAAGTACAAAAACTGTTTTCCTCTAGATAAAGAGGAAGGTTGAGTGCTGTAGTTATTTGTAGCTTATTTAGTGCTAACAACAAGTTCTGAACAAGTGCTGAGCATGAATAAGCAAATACAAGTTCTAAAACTAAGAATCTGTACCTGGATCTTGTGGTAGATAGGCTACCTAGTACTTACCACTCCCACTGATAAGCTAGAATGCTTCCCTCCAACACAGAAAGGCTTGGGGGGCTCAGAAGCTTACAAACAGTCCCGGATACAGCAAATCTGTATTGGGACAAGACTTGTTACAGGAAAGGTGGGAAACAAGTGCAAACGCAGGCTTTAGACCAGAAAGTTGAAAAAGATGGAAAAACTGCCCAAACGGCCAATAAACTACAATTTCTGGGCCAGAAACCACTCTTTTGGTAGATAGGCTACCTAGTGCTTACTACTCCCACTGATAAGCTAGAAGACTTCCCTCCAACACAGAAAGATTTTGGGGGCTCAGAAGCTTTCAAACAGTCCTGGTTACAGCAAATCTATATCTGGACTAGACTAGTTACAGGATTTGGTTTTAGTTACAGGAAAGGCAGGAAACAAGCTTAGAAAAAATTTTTTTGGAAAGTGGGAAGGGAGAAAGGAGAAACAGAAGATAATTCAAAATTAAGGACCTAAGTGGCTTGCCCTTCACAAATATTCTCTCTATTAGGTAGAATGAGCTAGTGACACTAGACTGGAATAGAGCTGAGATAGAGCTGAGCAGATGGGACTGGTAGGAGTGCCTGAACTCAAAGTATGATCTCATTGTACTCGGTTGAGAGATCCAGGAGGAGTGTTCAAACACAAATTTACAGGAGGAGCAGGCAATTCTAAAGCCACCAAGATTAATACCAAAACAAGAACAGGGAGAGCGAGCGGGAAACTAACTGCAGAGACAGAGAGAGACCACAGTATTCTATGAAACAATTAAATAGAAAAATAAATAACTACAGAGAGGCACAGACCACAATATTCAATGAAACAATTAAATAGACAAAAAAATTAAATACAATCTTTAACACTGCAAATTTGTACTTAACTCAGCTAGTAATGCAGTTAATTGTAGATATGTAGCAGAAGCCAAACAACTCGGATATTGAGCAGAAATACATTCAAAGATATGTGACTAACACTTATAAATACAGAGAAACCCTCTAGGATAAGAGTTTTTAACACTGAATATCAATGAAATGAAACACAATAGCTCACACTAACTGCAGAGGCAGAGAGAAACCACAATCTTCTATGAAACAATTAAACAGAAAAATAAATAACCACAGAGAGACACAGACCACAATATTCAATGAAACAATTAAACAGACAAAAAATAAAATGCAGTACAATCTTTAACACTGCAAGTTTCTACTTAACTCAGCCAGTAATGCAGTTGATTGCAGGTATGTAGCAGAAGCCAAACAACTCAGATATTGAGCAGTAATAAATTCAAAGATATGTGTCTAACACTTATAAATACAGAGAAACCCACTAGGATAAGAGTTTAACACTCAATATCAATGAAGTGAAACACAATAGCCCACGCTAACGGCAGAGACAGAGAGACCACAGTATTCTATGAAACAATTAAATAGAAAAATAAATAACTACAGAGAGACACAGATCACAATATTCAATGAAACAATTAAATAGACAAAAAAAATAAAATGCAGTACAATCTTTAACACTGCTAGTTTGTACATAACTCAGCTAGTAATGCAGTTGATTGTAGGTATATAGCAAAAGCCAAACAACTCAGATATTGAGTAGTAATAAATTCAAAGATATGTGACTAACACTTATAACTATAGAGAATCCCTCTAGGCTAAGAGTTTAACACTGAATATCAATGAAGTGAAACACAATAGCCCCCACTAACTGCAGAGACAGAGAGAGACCACAGTATTATATGAAACAATTAAATAGAAAAATAAATCACTACAGAGAGACACAGACCACAATATTCAACGAAACAATTAAATAGACAAAAAATGCAGTACAATCTTTAACACTGCAAGTTTGTACTTGACTCAGCTAGTAATGCAGTTGATTGTAGGTATGTAGCAGAAGCCAAACAACTCAGATATTGAGCAGTAATAAATTCAAAGATGTGTGACTTATACTTATAAATACAGGGAAACCCTCTAGGCTAAGAGTTTAACTCTGAATATCAATGAAGTGAAACACAATAGCCCCCACTAACTGCAGAGACAGACAGAGGCCACGGTATTCTATGAAACAATGAAATAGAAAAATAAATAACTACAGAGAGACACAGACCACAATATTCAATGAAACAATTAAATAGACAAAAAATAAAATGCAGTACAATCTTTAACACTGCAAGTGTGTACTTAACTCAGCTAGTAATGCAGTTGATTGTAGGTATGTAGCAGAAGCCAAACAACTCAGATATTGAGCAATAATAAATTGAAAGATATGTGACTAACACTTATAAATACAGAGAAACCCTCTAGGCTAAGAGTTTAATACTGAATATCAATGAGGTGAAACACAATAGCCCCCACTAACTGCAGAAACAGAGAGAGAGACCACAGTATTCTATGAAACAATTAAATAGAAAAATAAATAACTACAGAGAGGCACAGACCACAATATTTACCAAACTATTCATAGTATGCTTTTTATGCTGCTGTTGGCATTTGGACTGTACCTGCAAAGAGATGTGGATTGTGCTGAATTCTGCTTTATTTTTAATATCTGTGTGGTTTCTTTAAATTGTTAAGCTGTGTTATGTTTAGTGATGTATCTTATGACAGTTAAATAATTACTTCTGAGAATGTGTTAAACTTTCAATAAAGCATCCCATTTGGACATGATTTTTAAGCCTCATGGTCTCTTATGTTTTTGTAAAAATGTGTTTTCAAGATATTTTCCCACCCCTTTTCAATTTTTTTCTTTTTTGCTGTGTGTGTGTGGGGGGGGCACTAAATGATGGTCTCACCCTAGGCTCCAAAAAGCTTAGCTACTTGTCTGTCAGCTACCTATCAGAAAGACAACAGGCTGTCAAATGGCAGCAAATACTGTCTCCTATACAAGACATGACAGTAGATGTAACACACAAACCCACTCACGTTCAAGCTTGCACGGCCCAACATCATCTCAGGAAACAAACAAAGGCCAGCAAAACGGTTCCAAAGGCTTTATTGGAATAAAGTAGGTGCCATAAAAGCACCATAATACTCTCACCACAACAGAAAATTTTTTAAAGCATAACCTCAAACTAGTTTCGGTAGAACACCTTCTTCAGTGAGGACAGATAGCAAAGACAAACTCCATTAAACACACTCCATATTTATATATAATTCCATAGCCAATTAACAAATGGCTTTCACTTAACTGCATGTGATTTATTTAAAGTGTGCAGAACATTTATTAAATAAAATGCACTTCCCATAATGATAGAATATTATCAGTTGTTCAAAACACAAAATGTGATATAAATAACAATGTAGTCTTAAATAAATAAACAAATGTTACCAAAATATAGTGTGTAATACCATATATAGGTATAAGTAAGTTATAAATGGTCATTTAGTCCAGGTGGGAATAGAGCTCCCAAATGTATAATCCAGTATTTTTCTTTGTTACTAAGAATACTTTGCCAACCCGACTGATTTTGTCTATTCCCCTGTACTTTATCAATGACCGTAAATATAAATTTTGCAGATGGATGTTTGATGGAATGTTGGTATAAGGCATTACTAATTTTGTGATTCCGAATATCACTGCGATGTTCACCTATTCTGATTCTGAGAGACCGTGAAGTTTTACCTACATAGAAAGCTTGACAATGGCATGTAGCTAAATAAATCACCCAACTAGATGAACAATTGGCAAAGATACGAGTGTCAAATATCTTACTAGTATTAGCACTAGAAAATTGTTTAATTTTGTTAACATTTCCACAAGAAGAACAATGACCACAAGGGAACGTCCCCAAAAGTTCATCCCCAGTGATGGTAAGTTGTCTATATGTGGCACCCCCACTATCCCGATGTTTATAGTGGGAAAATAACATGCCCAAAGTTTTTCCCCTCCTGTAGGAAATAGAACATTGTTCAGTCAATATATGACGAAGATGGTCATTAGCCATAAGTATATTCCAATTATTGTTCAACACATTTCTAATAAGTTGGTGATTTTTCCCAAAAGTGGTAATAAATCTAATGGTGTCATCCACAACACCATCCTTCTTTTGGTATCGTAAAAGATCCGATCTCTCATGTTGGTCTGTCCACACCCTTGCTCTAGAAATATCCCTATACAAGTAACCTCTATCCAAAAATCTCTTGTTTAAATCCTGTTTAACGTCCTCATAATCAACCAGAGAGGAGTTAATACGTTTTATACGTAAATACTGTGATTTTGGAATATTGCGGATGGTGTGACGTGGGTGCATGCTTGAAGAGTGGAGTAATGTGTTGAACTGTGGATATTTCCTGTGTACTATAGTACTATAAGAGTTTATTATTACAATATAGAAACAATAACATATACAGTGACACAGGGTTATATGTTTATTGCAATAGTGAAGTGTATACAGGTTGGAAGTAGATTTGATTCTTAAACTAATTATTGCATTAATGCCTGATACATTTTTGATGAAACATAAAAGTGTCTTTTGACATTTTTTGTTATTCACTATATATATATTGGGACTGTATGCACATAAATATCCGACCTATTGGGTTTTGTGTTTCTATCTGTTTTAGGATTACAGTAACCCTTATCTTGGTCATCTGAGGTACACATATATACACTTCAGATATTTATCATAATTTTTTATATACCCATCCATTGGGGGTCAATCACAAATTGTAGTTTGGTCACAACTATATATTTCTAGTTCCTATATTTTATAGTGAACTAATAATATATTTTTCTTAGCTATATAGATTGGCCAGTGATTGTCCTCAGGTTTGGAACTAATAACATATGTATATCTTGTGACTAATTTTATTTTATTAGTACAAGGCTATATCCTATAATATGTTATGTCACCAATTTATACAGTGATTGGATGGAAATATCTATATAATGTGATTTGTTTTTTATAGGTTCTAGTATCCCACTCTGTTTCATTATGTCAGCTGAATATCAGTTTAACTAATTATCGTATACTTTTTGTGGCCCATTGAATGTTGTGATTTGTTTCATTATATTCTATCAATAGACCATTGTTTGTGGTTAGGGGATTACATCTTTGGTTTAAGTTACATTTAAGATGGTATTTTCTGTTAGGTGTCACTACAAAGTTTTCTTTTGTTAAATATTTGTAAATCTATGGATGTTCTACATTTTAAGGTAAACTAAGGGTATATGTAATATCACTACATTTGTGCACAGTTGTTTGGTGACTCCATTCCCTTGCTGTCTGTTATATATTACCATTGGATGACCTACGAAACTGGTTTTATGATTGTGTTATATGATTAACAACTAAAATTAATAAGTAGACCTTCCTTACTCATTTCTCTTATCCTTGAATCTATTGTATCCCTATATAGGGCCTCTTCCTTGGATATCCGTTCAACACATTGAATTTTATTATGGATTTAGATCAAATATTACATGGGTTGTGTGCTGATAGGGAAGATATAGCCATATTTGGCTTGGAAGATATCCCAAGCAACAACCTAAGCAAAAACAACCCTAACAGTGAGGGGGGTTGTGATTTGGCATTCCGTAAGCTAGAAAAAGGCCTTAAGGGCCTCAGAGCTAATATTTGGCATTTGAGGTTGTTCAAAGCCTATTTTCATAAAAATTTGGCACCGAGAGGTCTCCGTATTAAGCTCCGTCCTCTTGTAGGCAGATCTGAACAGAGGCTAACAGAGGAATGGGATGATGCCCTAAGGAAGGGTTCAATGGTATTTGTAAAAATTCTATTAGATTATTATGAGAGAACAGTAGATCTCTTGCTTAAGGAGGTCCAAGATTTAAGTACGGATTGCCAAAACTATAAATCTAGTGCTAAATATTCTAGTTGTGTTGATCGGTTGTCTAAGGAACTGACGACCTATGATAATATGGTAAAAGACAGAAAACAAATGATTATGAGAGAGGTCAACCCTTTCAAGTCCAAAGAAGTGTGCGATTCAAGGATTTGGGATCAGGGGTGAGTGGAGGAAGATCAAAGAAAAGACCTAGGTCTATTTTGAAACAACATGACCTAAGCTACACCAGCACATCAGGGGAGGAGTCATCCTATACTGACAGCGAGGGAGGTACCAGTGTTCAATCACCATTAAAAAAGAAAACTCAATCAAAGTTCCCTTTAGACATGTTGGGCAATCCCGAGGGGGGAGGAAACACAAGAGTAGACATGAATACAGATTCCATGACAGGGCTAGTTCAGGCACTGTTGAACAAATAGTTGAACCATTTGACAATGTTTTAAACCTGTCGGATCATATACTTACAAAAGAACAACACTGTATTCTAAATAAAGGATTGGGTTTTGTTCCCAGCTTCTTTTCTGACCATTATTCGGTATCTGTTGATGTGTTGGAATTTTGTAGGAAACTGAATTTAAAAATTTTTTTCAATGATCAGAATAACTCTTCTACTCAAAGATCTACTGATTTTACTTTTAAAAAATCAACATTTCAACCTCCCATGAATAAAAATGTAGGGATTTTCCAACAAGCAGTATTGAGGGACTTATATTTCCACACTTTGATACTAATATAGCTCAAGACAACATTACTTCTTTGGAGAGACAAGCTCTCTCGGAATTGAGACAAAATCATAAAATTGTAATCATTCAAGCGGACAAAGGGGGTGCAGTGGTTGTCTTAAATACTGATTATTATGTACAGGAAGGACTAAAACAATTGTCAGATACCAAGTGCTACATGCACATGGGAGTAGACCCGACTCTTCGCTTTAAACAAGATATTGATCATTTTATTCAAGAGGCTGTACAAGAAGGAATTATTTCACAGAAGACTGCTCAACATCTTCAAGTTAATGATCCACAAAAACAAATTCTATATTTGTTACCAAAAATCCATAAATCTATTACTACTCCCCCTGGGAGACCCATTGTGTCGGGACATGGATCCCTTACAGAACCTCTATCTGTATTCCTAACATCATATCTAAAGCCATTATTGCCTATGGTCAGAGCCCGTATACAGGATACAACTGAATTTCTTAATATCATTGTTGATACCCAACTAGATCCTGAATGGATCATGTGTACTTTAGATGTGAAATCTTTGTATACCAGTATTCCACACTGGGCCGGCCTACAGGCTTTAGATTATTGGCTTCAAAAAGCTGATCTCTATCCACCAGGATTTAACACCTTACTAGTATGCATGTCTGAGCATGTCCTCAACAAGAATGTTTTTTTTCTTTCAGGGGGATTGTTATTGGCAATTGAGAGGTACAGCTATGGGGGCCTCCTTTGCCCCAATATATGCCGATCTTTTCATGGCATACTTGGAGGAATGTCTTATTTACGATCCCCTGCATAACATTTATTTGGTTGAGATGGACATTTGGAGACGCTATCTTGATGATTGCTGGATGGTGTGGCGTGCGGATGTAAGCTATTTGTTGGAATTTGTGGAACATTTGAATAATAATATTTGGGGTATTGAATTTTCGATAACATATCATAAGTCAATTATTGACTTTTTGGATGTTACGGTATATCGTAATGAGGATAACACCCTGAATACAAAAATACACAGGAAATATCCACAGTTCAACACATTACTCCACTCTTCAAGCATGCACCCACGTCACACCATCCGCAATATTCCAAAATCACAGTATTTACGTATAAAACGTATTAACTCCTCTCTGGTTGATTATGAGGACGCTAAACAGGATTTAAACAAGAGATTTTTGGATAGAGGTTACTTGTATAGGGATATTTCTAGAGCAAGGGTGTGGACAGACCAACATGAGAGATCGGATCTTTTACGATACCAAAAGAAGGATGGTGTTATGGATGACACCATTAGATTTATTACCACTTTTGGGAAAAATCACCAACTTATTAGAAATGTGTTGAACAATAATTGGAATATACTTATGGCTAATGACCATCTTCGTCATATATTGACTGAACAATGTTCTATTTCCTACAGGAGGGGCAAAACTTTGGGCATGTTATTTTCCCACTATAAACATCGGGATAGTGGGGGTGCCACATATAGACAACTTACCATCACTGGGGATGAACTTTTGGGGACGTTCCCTTGTGGTCATTGTTCTTCTTGTGGAAATGTTAACAAAATTAAACAATTTTCTAGTGCTAATACTAGTAAGATATTTGACACTCGTATCTTTGCCAATTGTTCATCTAGTTGGGTGATTTATTTAGCTACATGCCATTGTCAAGCTTTCTATGTAGGTAAAACTTCACGGTCTCTCAGAATCAGAATAGGTGAACATCGCAGTGATATTCGGAATCACAAAATTAGTAATGCCTTATACCAACATTCCATCAAACATCCATCTGCAAAATTTATATTTACGGTCATTGATAAAGTACAGGGGAATAGACAAAATCAGTTGGGTTGGCAAAGTATTCTTAGTAACAAAGAAAAATACTGGATTATACATTTGGGAGCTCTATTCCCACCTGGACTAAATGACCATTTATAACTTACTTATACCTATATATGGTATTACACACTATATTTTGGTAACATTTGTTCATTTATTTAAGACTACATTGTTATTTATATCACATTTTGTGTTTTGAACAACTGATAATATTCTATCATTATGGGAAGTGCATTTTATTTAATAAATGTTCTGCACACTTTAAATAAATCACATGCAGTTAAGTGAAAGCCATTTGTTAATTGGCTATGGAATTATATATAAATATGGAGTGTGTTTAATGGAGTTTGTCTTTGCTATCTGTCCTCACTGAAGAAGGTGTTCTACCGAAACTAGTTTGAGGTTATGCTTTAAAACATTTTCTGTTGTGGTGAGAGTATTATGGTGCTTTTAGGGCACCTACTTTATTCCAATAAAGCCTTTGGAACCGTTTTTCTGGCCTTTGTTTGTTTCCTGAGATGACAGTAGATGTGCCGTAGGGCTCAATACTTGGCCCACTCCTATTTAATGTCTTCATAAATAAACTCCATACAGTGATAAATCATGCAGAAATAATTCAGTATGCAGATGATTCTGTGGCCATCTGCACACCTTCCCCCATAAACGAATTACAACAAATCACCCAAGACTCTTTTTCTGCAGTCAAATTATGGTTAAAAAATCCAACCTGCTTCTAAACCCTAATAAAACCAAACTCATTCACTTACCCTCAAAAATACTTCAAACAATATTACTTATTCAACATAACCTCCCCAAATAACACAAAAATTCAAACAGTAGCTCAAGCAAAATTACTATTCATCATAATTGACAATAAACTTAAATTCAACCAACATATCCTACACGCAATCAAAGAAACCTTCCAAAAGCTAGGTTCCCTTTATAGAATCAAACAAAACCTTACAGACTGCAGTAGAAAAAAATGTGCTACAACACACCTATGTGCATCACTGTTATATGTTTCTCTAATCCTGACCAATATAAATACCCACTTACTTAGCCAAACTATCCTCTTGCTCAACAAAATAGAAAAAATTGCAACTAGCCTTCCAAATAGAACCCATCACTGTCAGACCCTAAAAGTTCTACACTGGTTAGAACTACACAATTATGTGATGTACACTCAATTTTTAAATGCTGACAAAATAATTCATTCACCAAACAAATGCCCAGCACTAAAAGGTACTCCAGCTTCACAGCCCATTGTGGAAGCCAATAACTGCAGGTGATTCTCTATACTCTCACAATGTCTCTAAGAACTGGAACACAGTTCCAGAAGAACTTAAGTCAGTTAAAAACTAACCCAGATTTTAACTAATGATCAAACGACATCTAATTCAGTCATGGTTATGCCTATGTCTTGCTCCAGATTAAGTTAACTTTCAACCCATGTCTTCTCCCACTCTACGTACTGTCTCCTCCATTATATCAAACGTTATCTCTTATATTATATTACCATACTGACAGCTGCTGATAGCACTGTCAACTTTTCTTACCTAGCAAAATACTTCCTAAGCACTTTCACTAAACTAATACCTACTGTTTTACCATTAAACTTTCAACAAACTGATACACATAACACTGTCACTCTTCCTATAACATTATAACTCCACATAGTCAGAATTACTTCACTTGTCTTTCTGCAGGTAACAGCATAATATGAATTAACCAAAAATTGTAGAACCTCCCTTACTCTTAAAATCAAATGTAAAGAACTTAGAACGTTGAAAACAATGTCTGTATTAACCAGCTTGTAAAAGCATGCTTCATCCTTGAACTGAATGTAAAAATAAGAAGCTTGTAACAATTTTTGTAAACCTGTAATATGAATGATATTTATGTAAGAACTGTAAAGAATTGTACCGGAGCTTTTTTCCCTAGGCCTCCACTGAAAAAGGGCACTTCCCCAGTCAGACTTTCCCAGTAAACAAAGACAAACAAAATAAAATAAATGAATACTCTTTGGCATTAAAGTGCAGCATCAAAAAACAATGCAAAATTAACTGTGAGGATAAACACAAAAGCTAGGATTAGCACGGTATTTTGCATGTTGGGAAACGTATTGAAGCACGTATGGATCCTGTATGCATGTAGTATCATGTCCGTGGAACTGCCTGCTGCATATGTGTGTGCTGTTACACTGTGGAATGTGTGCACTATACTGATGTGAAGATTACTCATTAGCAGTATCTACAGGAAAACATGCCATGGCAAAATGCTGTATCACATATACCTGTGCAACCATTTGTGGTCGAAATAGGAACATATTCATCCCTAATGACTTACACAATAATAATGATAACATGACTGTATGCTCTGAGAAGAAAAATGCAATTGTAACACAATGTTAAACATGCTAGTCATAAAATCTTGTATACCACAATATCATATGTGCTGTTCATTGCCATGACAGGTTATCGTGAGATTTCAAACCTGTGAACGAATGAATGTGACATTTTAAATAAAGTGACATGCTCTGAGTAAAATAATACAAAAGTACTCTATTCCTGTAACATGGTCAGGACACTGGTCATCATGGCCACAGGTCTGGGTTGACACAACAACAGTAAAACACTCACTCACTTACTGAGATACCTGCCATGGTAAGATTAGCACAGATGAAGTTGCCCATGGTGATGGCTCATGCCATGGTCTTGGCTGGCAGGGCAGTCCTATGATGTTGTACCACATGGTGGTATTCAGAGTAGTGTGGGACACAGTACAGGTCTGTGTAGTGGTATGTGGTGTCAGTGGGGTTCTTAGCATGGTGACCCACAACAACTGTATGTGCACATTGCAGCACTAGCACTACAGACAAATGATTGTCATTCACAGGGTGCACAGAGGACGACTCCCTCTACTACATGCTGGCAGATAATACGGACACAGTGTGTATGGCCCAGGTACTATCGTGGCATTGCTCAAGCAATGCCTAGACAAACTGTTCTATAGATGCTACATTTGATGCTAAACTGTCTCGATATTCAGCCAGTGCTGCAATGATCTCACTCTGCCTGCACTCCTGACTCTCTTATGACACACACGTAGAGTGCCACACAGTCACCTGCATGAGCAGGTAAAGGCAGTTCTGTGCATTGATAGTGCTTTGACCAATCATGTACTTGTAACAGCAGGCATACACCTTCTGACACTTGCCCATGCATCATTACCACCTGGACATGCTCTGTCCTACAGAAATATGCTGATTTATGTTGTGCTATTTCCCACCACTGTCAGAATCATATGGGGACAGTTACCAAAGGTCATCTTCTTGACCAGTAGCAGATGCCCTGCTACCATCAGACTGGCTGGGTTTACTGTCTACCTTTCAGAGGAAATATCTTGGGCTACAGGACTGTCAACATCAGGGCTGGACAAACTCAACCCAAATGCAGTGTCCTGTGTGCTATTAGCTATTTTGCCGGACTATTCCACATCACTTCCTGTTTTATGACCAGTGGATGAATTCAGAGAGAAAGCAGGAAGTGGATGAGCTGCAAGCACAAAGACAAAAATACAAACACACATTGCACATGTGCACATACAAAGACATAGAGTAAAATGCTTCACACATGATACAACACTCTATTCTGCAGCAATACGAAGACATATGGTAAAATACTTTACACATGATACAACACTCTGTTCTACAGCAATGTAATCCTATACATTGCTGGTAATCATGTCTGTGGCCTGACAGCATGTGAAAAACCTGTAATGTAGGACATGTGAGCATGAAGACAGCATAGTAAATATAAAGGTATACTGATATGACAGATTGGAGAACAATTACCTGTCATGTCATTGTCAGTGAAAGCATGACAACTCCTGTTGGAGAATGTGTAGTTGTGGAAGACATAAAGTGCAACTTATGTTAATATGTGAGACATATGACTGACATCTTAAAATTTTACTTAGATGACTAACCACCTGGTACACCTAGCCAGTGTACAGCTCAACAATGAAACACATTCCTAGTTGCCATGCCTGTGGTGTCACATATTGTGATTGTCTTGTAATGTAGGACATGTGCGCATTAAGACAGCACAGGAAATATAGATGTACTGATATGATAGATAGGGGAATGCTTACCTGTCATGTCATCAATGAAGACATGATGACTCCTAATGAACTGTGTAGCTGTGGAAGCCATAGCATGCAACTGACATGAATGGGCATTTCATATGATCTCTAAAGTGTAAAATGTTAGGTAGCTTAATAAATGCCATATCATTGGGTCTAGATAGGCTGGCATCATAGAATATAGTGACTCCAACAGAAGTAGTGGTGTGATGCCAGAAACAAGTGCGTGACTGTCAGCAGCTGAATTGCAGGCTCCTGTGACATCACACTTGTCACTTGTTGAGGTTGAGACATGTAGCAGCACGAAGGATCATGTTGCTGAACTGATGACAACATTCCCATGGAGTCCTGTTATGGCCGGTGACAGCACTGATCATGTTGACAATCATAGTGCAAGAAATCTGGACAAAGCCTAAAATAATGGGAGGCAAAGGCCCAAAAATAGGGACAGATTTTAAATGCTACTCTTATAAACTTAGAAAGTTGATAGAATAACAGTTATTGCATTAGCATGCATTTGCTAAAGGACATGAAGTCTATAACTCAAATTTATGTCATAATTTATGGATTCCAATATTCAGTGGTTTGCCAGAAAACTGCAAATTTTATGAGGAAAAGACCAAAAATACAAGGTAAAAATCTGGACATTCTCTGAAAATCTGGACAATTGATAGGTATGCTGACAATATCACCATACACCAAATTCCTGCAGACCATACCAACCATTCTTTTAAGCAGATTTCTCCCATACTCCTATGGGGCTTATTTTATTTATTTTGAATATGACATTATATATAGGGTAAATGAAAAAAGACAATGTATGTATACAGAGTGAAAATCAGAGTTGGCATGCTGAAAGAATCATGATCAAAAATAGAGTCACAGCAAGGTATGTAGACGGAAGAAGGGAATAAAGAGGTTAAGTTATATGACGAGAGACAGAAGTTGCATTTTCCTACAGTCTTGAAATGTGCTTTTATCTGTAAATGGAAAATGGGATAAAAGGAATGATCTTTAAGAAAAGAAGGGAGACATTACCACATTTTGGGACCAAGGACTGAAAACACATGGTCTGTGCAATGAAGCTTAGTTTGAGGGGGTTGAAGGCAAGAACATGAGTAGTTGGCATTGGGAGGGTGGCATAATGGTTAAGGTGTTTATCTTGCAGATACAAGGTACAGGGTTTGATTCTCACCTTTGGAGGGAAATTGGCTATGCGTAAAATGGCCTGCAAGGGCAGGTAGCCTAGTACTTGCCTATGATCCTAAGATGTCTGCAGTACTATGTTGGTGGATCTCTGAATAGTCTCAAAGCTATTGGAGGGAAGGTGTAATTTCTGATAAGTGTAAATAGTTGAGAGGTGAGTAGAAAGTTGTCACATTGTTTCACAGGTAACCAGTTAACTTTTTCAATGGTTTTGCCTTGGTGTTCATTTCCTATGGAATTCAGAGATGAGTCTGCAAATGGCATTTGAAATGGACTGAATGGTGGCTACATTTCTTTTAGAAGCTGCAGCAATTAGCAGGAGACAGTATTCTAGCTGAGCCATTTAGATATCTTTACCTCTGGTATTTCTACATGGTCTGGATAAAAAAGGGGAGAGTTGATTTTTTTTCTGCGTGCGTGTGTATTCCAGGTGGAACTGGAAATTTAGGAAGGAGTCAAACCAAATCCTTAGCTATTTGTATGAAGTGACATTTTCAAAAGTGTTATTAAGATAATCGAGGACTTTTACAAGCCTGGATATAGAAGTGAGTTTTTGCCTAGTGCAAAAATCATTGTTTTGTTGTAGATGAGTTTAGTAGTAATTGTTTATCACTGACCCATTGAATAAGGGCATGAAAATCAGCCTGAAGTCTTAGTTCAAGAGACGAGACAGAATGGTTGGAGTGGTATAGGTCTATGTCATCAACATAAAGCTGTAGAGGAAGATGGGGTAAGTCAAAAGAAAGTTTGTTAATGAAAATAGAAAACAGAATAGATCCTTGAAAGATACCTTTCTGCAGAGGGACTGATGAAGAAGTAGATGAATTGAAATTAACTGAGAAGTGACAGTTAGAGAGGTAGTTTTTAAACCAGAAGAATGTGTCATCACTAATGTCTATTTCAGTGAGATGGTCTAGGAGAACTGAGTGATCAACAAGATCAGAGGCTTCGGTGCGGTCAGAAAAAATTACTCCAGTAATAATGGCCTTTGTCCATTCCAAGAAGAATGTTGTTGCTGTGTAGCCAGATAGCCGTCGGTGTAGTGTAACTAGATTAAAAGCCATGCTGGTATTTGAGACAATGAAGGTGGTATTGGTCAAGTCATGCTGGTATTTGAGAGAATGAAGGTGGTATTGGTCAAGCCATGCTGGTATTTGAGAGAATGAAGGTGGTATTGGTCAAGCCATGCTGGTATTTGAGAGAATGAAGGTGGTATTGGTCAGGCCATGCTGTTATTTGAGAGAATGAAGGTGGTATTGGTCAATGTATTGAGTGAGCTGCAAATAAAATAACGTTTCCAGAATTTTACAAGGATAGGAAGAACAGAAATGGGCTGGAAATATGATGGATTGCAGGGAGTATATTAAGTTTAATGAGTTCAAGCAGAAGGTAGATTTCCTTAAAATTATCTTGGAAGTAAAATGTACGGATGCATGGATGGGAAGTAGGAGTTTCAGAATCAGTTTGTAATTGGCTAGAGAAAGGGCAGGGAAGGTTGCTGAAATGAGAAAGAAAAGCAGAGGCAGAAAGTTGAAAGAATGTAGAATTCATGCTGGGAAAGCTCTTCCATCTTGTAAGATGGCTGAGAAGTTTTTCTGTGATTTTATTAGTGAGGTTTGATATGATTTCATGACTTTTATGTGATGGCATATAGCTTGCTTGGCAAGGTTGCTTAGCAGAGTATAGTGCTGTCAGTTTATAGTAATAGAAAGTACTTTCCAAGAATACCATGCCTTGCAAATGAAATGTGGAGATTTAAGCTCATAGGTAAACTCGTTGTTAGTTTTAGGTTTATATAGTCTAAATACTGGTAAGCAAGAGTTTTGCAAGTCGGTTAGTACAGAGGTTTGGAGTTCTGCAGCACTGTTAGGTTCAGATGAGTTCAAAATTGGTGACCAGTAAATTAAGAACAGAGTGGATTTAAGTTTGTTAATGCTATTCTGCAATTTATTACAGAAAGGCATGCGTTTTGGGGATCCATTTACATATGGATGATGGATATGAAAACTAATAGGAAAGGTGGTGGATGGATGGTGATGTTTGAGATAATAGAAAGTATGTTAGCTCGTATGAGATCTAAGAGGGAATATTGACATATATTGAGGTCAGGTGTAGTAGGCTGAGATATGAGCTGGGTGAAGTCATTGGAAATAGGATCATAACGATTGAGATTGAAGTCTCCAGGCATTACGAGATTTTTGATACTATTTGTGGCGTAAGATATTTTTTTTAGTAGGTTATTTAGTTTGGGAATGAGGAGGGAGGTGGTAGATGTGCTACAGTGAGATGTAGTGTGATGTTCTTGTGGGAGGGAATGGATACAAGTAGCCATTTAGAAGAAGCATCTGTGTTAGTTTCCTGATGCAAGTAGTTGGATGTTTAAGTGTGATTTGAACAGAAGGAGAGTTCCAGGAGGACAGAGTCTACATGTTATCCTATAGGGGGAAGAGTTGTATAGACCAACTGCTTTGAGCATCTACTGTGGTGCATAGTATCCTCAAGATAGAACACAGATCACAGAATGCAAGCTGTTGCAGGGCTAGTCACTCGATAGTGTAAAACATGGTTCTAGGTGATTCAGTCATGTTGACTAACGCTGCAAATAGCCAAGGACCCGAACTACACCAGGGACCCATGCTAACTGTGTGAGGGGTGTTGGCCAATGTATGCCTGCCATAAAGCCCAGCAGTCCTGGGTCAATAAGCTAAAGCTGTGTTGAGTGAAAGCTGGATATAAAACCAATCAACTTGCCAAACATGAACTAACAATTGCTACACTCAGTGTAGGCTCACTGACAGGATGCAGCTTGGAAGTGGATGACACAATGGTACAGAGGATGATGGATATCTTTTGTATCCAAAAGACAAGTTGGAAGGGCAGTGCAGCAAAACTACTTGGCTTGGGATCCAGAGTCTACTACTCGGGAGGAGGACAGGCTACAAACGGTGTGTGAATTGTGGTGAGAGAGAGACTTCAGAAGGCAGTGAGAGATGTCATCAGAATTAGTGTCACATTTTCATGACAATCAGACTCCAGTGTAATGATAGTGCAGTATTCATAATCTCAGCCTATGCCCCATAGCAGGGTTGTGATAGTGAGGAAAAGAGTGCATTCATACAGCAGCAGCTGTTGGACACACTAGATAAAGCAGGACAACATGAATTGGTGTTGATAATGGGTGATTTGAATGCACATATTGGGACAAACAGAACAGGATATCAGGACTGTCTAGGTCCACATGGGTGGAGCAACAGGAATAAAGAGGAAGAGGCCATTCTAGACTTCTCTCTGGCAAATGGCTTAATAGTAGCCAAAGAATGGTTCAGAAAGAAAGACAGTCACAAAATCACATACAAGATTAGCCAACATGCAACTCAGGCAGACTTCCTCCTAGTAAGAAAAGGGAACTGGGGTAGAATCAGTGATTTCAAAGTCATAAACGCCAGAAAGGTAAACAAACCAACAAATCCAAAAAGACGGCCCATACCAGTTGTAAAGAGGAAATGATGTAATATGCCTTGCTTTATTTAAATGCGGTTTTAGCTCTTTTTAGCTTGTCTGATGAAGTTCCTGTGTTGTTTTAAACTTGGGACAAAAGCACTTACAAGCTTTCACTGCTGTTCTGAATAAAACATTTGCCTACAACTGGTGCAAGCCATCTTTTTGGATTTATTGATTTCAAAGTCATCCCCAGTGAAAAGTTGGCCCACAGCATAAACCACTGGTTACCACAATCAGCTGCAAGCAGTGGTAGGAGAAGGTTCTAAGGTCAACAGAGACCAGGCTGAAGACCTGGAAGTTGAATGGAGAAAAAGTACAAGGAATTACTCAGAGCTCTAGCACCCCAAGAAGAGGAGGAAATAGCCATGGAGTTGAAGAAGAATGACAGTGCCTCAAAACAGCAAATGTGAGGACTACAGAACAGATATGTGGCTGAGCCAGGTTTGGAAATAAAGTACATAAGGAAAGATGGTGATGGAATGCAGAAGTCCAGGAATTCATCAAAAGAAAGGAGGAGTGCAGGAAAAAACTGGGAGATAGAAATAGACTGAGCTAGGAAGGAATACTGGTTGGCTAACAAAGAAGCTAAGAAAGGAGTTGCAATAGCAAAGAACAGGGCATCGGAGGCACTCTACCAGCTTCTGGAAAGTGGCTCAGTAGGTGGCAAAAAGAAACTCTATCAAGTTGCAAGGCAGACAGTAAGATAAAGAAAATAGTCAGACACCCTTCATAAGGGATGCCAGCAACAACGTACTCACCAGTCCATAGGACATCAAAGTGCAGATGGAAGGACTACTTCCGGCAGATTCTGAATGAAGAAAACTGTACAGAAGCTGTAGTGCCCCAGACACCAACTACTATTGGAGAAGAAGGGGATCCCACCGTAGAAGAAGAAGTAAGAATATCACTAAGGAAAATGAAGTCAGAGAAAGCAGCAGGATCAGATGATGTCACAGCAGACATGCTAAAGATGCTGGATGAGATAGCGGAGAAATGGCTCCTGAGTGTACTCATAGCAGTGTGGAGAGAAAGATATATCCCAGATGACTGGAGAATAAGCGTACCATTCTCGTGTCACTGTACAAGAACAAAGGGTACATTCACAACTGCGGGCAGTACAGTGGTATCATTCTCATGTCACACTGCATGAAAGTTCTGAAGAAAGTGATTGATAAACAGATATGCAGAGCAGTAAAAAGTAAGATGGGAGATGAGCAGTTCAGATTCAGATCAGGATGCAGAACAACTGACCTGATGTTTGCAGTGAGACAGATAGTTTAGAAGAAGTTAGAGGTGAGGAAAGAGTCCAAATGGGCATTCATAGACCTGGAGAAAGCATATGACATGGTCGTAAGAAAGAAGATTTGAGCAGTACTGTGGTGGTTCAAAGTCCCAGAAACATTGGTAGAATTAGTGCAGGCTATTTACAAGGACCAAATGACTCAAGTATGAACAGTGTTCAGTTTCCCAGAGGGGTTCCCAGTGGGAATACATGTGCACCAGGGTTAATTTCTGAGCCCACTGCTGCTTATACTGGTGATGAACTACATTAGCAAACAGGTCAGAAGGGACAGATCATTAAAGTTGTTGTATATAGACCATGTAGCATTTCAGCAGACTCTGAGCAAGAACTTCAGAAAAGAATAGGGGAATGGAATGCAAAACTGAAGGCACATGGGACGAAATTAAGTACAGATAACACTGTGGTAATGGCAGAAAATTAGGAATATCAGAAGAAGCTGAGAATTGAGATAGAAGGGAAGATAGTGGAACAGGGTAATAGCTTCAAGTATCTTGAAGGGGTTGTTCAGGAAAAGGGAAGTTTGAAGAGGTCAAAGCTAGAATCAGAGGGGCTGCAGCTAACTGGCACAGAGTGTCAGATGAAGTGTAAGGCAAAAGAATGCCAAAGTAGCCGAAACGTAAGGTGTACAAGACAGTGGTGCAACCAGTACTACTGTATGGTACAGAAACCTGGGCAGTAAAGGCAGAAAAGTTGAAGAAGCTAGAGGTGATGGAAATGAAGTGCCTGAGAAGGGTGGTAGGATGTACACTGTGGGAAAGATGAAGAAATGAGGACATAAGAGCAGAAGCCAAAGTAGCTCCAATTGCAGAAAAGATCAAAGAGAACAGATTATAATGGTTTATGCACATGTGCAGGAAAGCAGAAGACAATCTGGTGTAGAAGAATTAGGACAAAGAAGAAGAAGGTAAGAGGAGACAAGAGCATTCAGCAATGAGGCGACTGGATAGTGTTGAGAGAAAATCTGTGACAGTCAGACAGGAGTGTGGCATTGAACTGAGACAGAGATGGTGACAGTTAACATGACACCCAGACCCTATGCAGAAAATGGGAAAAAGGGGTTTAAAGATGATGATGACGATATACTAAGGTATTTGAAGGACAATGTCAATGGAGAGTCACTGAGGCACGTCTGAGTACCCAACTGGACTTGCACTTTTTTCATGTATAAACTGGATGTGACTGTAGGCTGCAAGTCTACCAGTGGACCTTTGTGATGACTAATGTCCGCAAATCATTCAAAAATTGGGTTCATATAAGAAACATAGTAGTAATGTGAGTGATGGCAAAAATAATTGAGGTAACTGCAAGATTGTTTCCAGGACCAAATCTTTCTCATCAGTAAATACTTCTAAGATTTACACAATTAGACAGTTGATAACATGTAACACAGAATGGGTAATCTAAATGATAGTTTGCCAATGTGGAGCGGTCTATGTAGGTCAAACTTCTAGGGTGTTTAAAAGCAGTATAGCAGTTCACCTTAGTGATATTAATTGTAAGTAACCTAGAAGTGCATAACTTGAACATGCCTCAGCACACTTTATTTTTGTTGGTTTGGATGTTATCATGGGTAAAGGTATGTCTAATTTATTTAAATGTCAATTATTGGATCTTAAGGAGAAGCTATGGATCATCAATCAGGGAACTATTTATAGGCCAGGTTTGAATGAATACTGGTAGGAGTGTGTAAGCTGGTTGGATTTTGTATATATTAGTATTTTAGTGAAAACCATTACCACCCTCTTTATATGGAGCAGCTGAATGTTAAAGGACAGTGTTAAGTGAATGGGATTTAAATCTGAAGGGGTGTGTTTCCTTATTGCACTGATGATGCCAGTGGGTGAAACTGGTCTGCTTTGCTTGGCTGGTAACTTTTAACCGCATGTGGATTTGTGGATTTACTACAATAAATTGGAATCTGTGGATTTATTTTGTGTGCTGGACTTTTTGGTGTGAATATTATTGTTAGTCCATGCACCGTTTTTTTACGGTTTGGGCACCAGTTGCTGTTGTGATGTTATATTTTTGTGTGTGTGTGTGTGTGTGTGTGTGTGTGTGTGTGTGTGTGTGTGTGTGTGTGTGTGTGTGTGTGTGTGTGTGGTTTACTTTCAAAATTTTGGACAGCAGTTATGCAAACTGTGTTGGTTAAAAGTATAGTTTCAAGTTCACTTAACGCCAGTCCAAAAAATATTCAACTCCACAACAGTGAATACTAATGTGAATTCGCTGTTGTGAGGTTGACATTCTGAATGGAGATCGCACTACAGTGTGGATTGGGAAATGTACCCTTTTCCTCACTATAGTGCGATCTCAGAGTTGTAATACATGACAGCAGCGGGTGTGGGGGGTGAAAGGGGGCTTGCCCCCTGTAAAATGTTTGTAGAACATCACAGGACATCAAGGTAAGTTGGGTAATGTTGATAGTGTTGAATTCGAATTATCGAAATTATCACTTTCGTTGTTGTGAGTGAACAATGTTTTTCATTTCCGAACTTTTTTCGAGTAAGTCATTACTCGAAGAGCTGTCTTTTTTGATAGTAAACCTGTATATATATATATATATATATATATATATATATATATATATATATATATATATAGGTCTACTGAAAAAGACCGAAAATCCACTTGTTCAGAAACGAACAGTGGATTCTCGGTTACGCGAAAGTGCACTTAAGTGAAAGTGCACTTCTACGAAGAACGGTTCAACGAATCGTTAAGGAACACAGGTGCCGAAGCACACTACAGTGGGGAAAGGGAATTTACGTGTTTCTCCACTGTAGTGCAATCTCAGAGTTGGTATATTTAAGTAGGGAGGTGTGGGGGGCACAGCCCCCTGCAAAAACAATGTTTCACTGTTCTTTATCGGTTCATTGAACCGATGTTCGCAGAAGTGCACTTTCGCTTACGTGCACTTTCATGTAACCGCGGGTCTACTGTTTATTTTCGAAAAAGTGAGTTTTCGATTATATACAGTAGTCCCGTGTGTGTGTGTGTGTGTGTGTGTGTGTGTGTGTGTGTGTGTGTGTGTGTGTGTGTGTGTGTGTATGTGTGTGTGTGAGTGTGTGTGCGCATGTGTGTGTGTATGCATGTAGATATATAGATATATAAACAGATATATATATATATATATATATAGATATAGATAAATATTTTAAGTAGCTTTTGGTGAGGCACTGTATCAAAAGCATTGTTCAAAGGAAAATTGCTGCTACTAAGTTCCCTGCATTCTTGTTACTGTTGATAGTGGTAAAAAAAGTTTAGTAGAGCTGTTTTAGAGCCATGGTATGCCTAGAAAGCTTGTTGTACAGGGCTTAGTATGGTATTTATGGTAAGAATTTTAAGTAGCTGGGAATGGACACATTTTTCTAAGACTTTGCATGGGGAGAGATACAGAATGGTTACTGGCCTCTAACTGGAGATATCAGTTGAGAAGTCATCTTTGTATAGGGGAAGGATAGAAGATTTTTTTTTCTAAATTTTAGGCATATAGCTTTCTGTGATGTTTATTTGTGGTTTATTGAGATGGAGACTGAGTAAGCTAGGATGCAAGTTAAAAATACTCTTCTGGAAGACTGTCTGGGGTAAATGTAGTTGGTTTTAGATTGGCAAGGCATTTTCTGATGGTGGATGTGGGAATGGTTTCAAATGGAATGTGTTGGGATTATTTATTGACTCTGGAAGGTATAGGGTGTTAAAGGGGTAGAGTTGTTTAAGGGAGAAGTTACTGTATTAATAAAATATATATTGAACTGACTGCCAATGCTGACATTAGTGTAGTTAGTAGAAGAGCTTGGTTGGGCAGTGTGGCCAGGATATATAAGTTTGGTGATGGAGATACACCTTCATGTCTTTATGCCTACACATTTATTTTCCTTGTAATGTTTACACAGCAAATCTCTATTTGAAGATCACAATGGCTAAAAATCTTGAATGAGCGAATAAACAGCACCAAAAACCATAGCAAAAAGAAAAAAGGCACAAACACGGGGCTGAGAACACACTGTAAAAGCAAAGGAACCACAGTAGGTAATCCATGAATAATATTTATTAAGAAACGGATCCAAAAAGCTTTTGTCCCTGCACAATGAGGAACTTCATCAGAATAAAGCAATTCTCGTTGCTCCAGCTCAGCCCGATATAAGTAAAACGATGGATCATGGAGTTTCTTTTCTTTCTCAGTTTCTATTAAGTCACAACAACCTAAAATTACTTCCTACAGCATCTCTGCTGCCATAGAGACTAGCACGCCCGCCACTCAACGAGAATTGCTACTTGGATTACAGATTGATAGTAACCTAAATTTTGACCACCAGGTAGCTACTGTAGTCAGGAAGTCCTTCTGTGTGTCTCAGCTTATAAGTAGAGGCATGGCATCAAAATCAAAGGAAATTATAGTGCCATTGTACTAGGCCCTCATCAGGCCCATAATCGAAAACAATGTTCCCTTCTGCCTGTACCTAACCAGGTACTTATACCAACTGGAGTGGCCTCAGTGGTTTCTCACTAAAAAATACAAAATATAAGACACGTGTCTTATGCAGACTGACTAAAGGCCCAATCCCTTTACTCCATCTCATGTGATGCAACATCTATGCAAGACCATCAATTATTAAAAGGCCCACATTCTACCTCTCAGTAGTTATCTTGAGATTAGTGCTTCTTTATTCTTCTGGTGAGAGAAGGATTACAAGGACATTATTTCCTGGGGACTGCAGATCACTAGAAAGCCTAATAACTACTTCATAGATGACAGCTTGGAATTTGTGCTTATATTCTGTTCCTGGTGAGAGAAGGAGCAGAGAGCATTGATTTCTGATGGCTTCTGGTTGGGCAGTGAGAGACTATGCTTGACATTCCTGATTGGTCTGGTTGCTGTTCAAGGCATCTACCAGGAAAAGGCTATAACAAGCCTAATGACCCTTGCATCATCTGGGACAAGATACTGGATCACCAAACAAGCCTGCTTCTCATCTTGGGATTGGTGCTAATGTTTTGCTTCTGGTGAGAGGAGCATTGTATCTCAACAGAGTGAAGCTGTGGTGATATCAGCACTAGTAGAACCCAGACAGTAGCCATTCATGTGACTCCCCTCTTTTCATCATTCTTGACAAGCTAATTCTTTGTTTTCAGTAAATACTGCTTGATTTGTTTCTACCTTCAGAATATCTGCTTAAATACTTCATCCTTAAATTTTCAGGGTCAACTTATTAGTTCCCCTCAAGTGTTTGGCAGTTCCCTGTGTAGACACAGACACCTTGGGTTACATTTTTTCTGTAAAAGCACATTTAAAATATTACCAATACCTAGCTGCACACAGGACAACAAGTATGCAGTGACAAGCAGTGCCCCCAGAGCTGCAAACTGGATGCTCTTGACATTGCTTTACGCTCTCACTTCAACTGTCAAATCAATAAAAAAGTGTCTGTTGTCATGGATATGACCTTTCCCACTATCTCCATTACCAGCTTGGTGGATATGAGCATCCCAAGACAATGTAGAAATTGTCTCATGTTTACTGACCAGTTAATTCTCAAATAAATGGATATGCATTTACACAATGTTGCTGGAGGCAAAGTTCTTACATAAAAGTATTCCAAGTGTCAATAAGGTTGTCAGTAGTATGCACAATGCACCCATCACACATAATTAAAAGCAGACATGTAGACCCACATATGCTGAGGCACTTAAATGTAACCTTCCTAAACCTCAAAGACCTCCTGATGAAGTACACATAATAAATACCTTCAGCAGTCCCGAATGCACTGTTTCAAAACAACACCAACATCAACACATAGAGCCATATCTCATGAAGCCTCTACTTCTAAGCCCAAAAGACAAGCCACCATACAATCCAACATTCTGGTCATTGGAGACTCCATCATAAGACATATTGATGTCCCTCCCTCTAGGCTGAGTACGGATAAAGTCACGGTCAGCTGCTTATCAGAGTCTAGGATCTGACACATTATGCATGCACTCAGATCACTGCAGCACAAGTACCAGTATGACTCAATCATAGTCCATGTGGGTGAAAATGACCTGAGACAAGATGTACCTCCTTAGACTATATGAAGAGAGACATCATAGAGCTCTCAGAATATGTGTCTCAGGCTGGTATGAGCCTAACATTGAGCAGCATTTTACTTCTCCAAGGATGATGCCACAATACGAACAAAAGATAATTGACTTTAATAATTGGCTTAGTTTTGGTGTCATTCTAAGGAGGTGCAATATTTGTCAACATGGAAGGAGATGATCAACAGACCACGCTGCTCTGCCAGGGAAGGTCTGCACCTCTCCCCTCTAAGCTTTCAAATACTAGCTAAACATTGTTATCCCCCCATAGTGACTTTTTTTAGGCAATGCCAAACTGAAAGTACTTCCAACATAGCAAATCAAAACCAAGAAAATCTGAAGTTATTACTGCTCAATGCTAGGAGTCTAAACAAAAAACTCAACTCCCTGGAAGCTCCCTTCATTATAGAGAATGCTGACGTCTGTGTGGTCACTGAGACATGGTTTAAAGCTGCACAGAGCACACCAACAGTGCAAGGTTATAATGGCTTCCACACATGTAGACCAGCTACTACACAGACAGGGAGTAAAGGTGAAGATGTCTTGATATACATCAAAAATTAATATACCTCAAGGCTGGTCAAACAGGGCAATGCACTTAAGCTACTCCTTGTTCAAATCACTATAAGCAAAATCCAATACCACTCTATGACCCAGGAAACCCATACCATGTGTTTAAACTTAATGGAAACACTCACCATCCAACCCAATACCATATTTATAGGCATCTTTAATTACCCCACTATTAGGTGGGAATCCTATATGATGCCAAATGTACAGCCACACAGATTCCTGGATTTTGTAAACACAAGCTCCCTAGACCAGATTGTCAATACACCAACCAGGGGTGCAACAACACTGGATCTGGTTCTTACTAACCCCCTAGTATAATGTCTTCCCTGGTAAGGCCAGACCACAAAATGGTCTCCTTTGAAGCAAAAATAAAACCTGGACCCCCAGCTAGTTGGAATATTCAGGAACTACTCTAACTTCCTGCTATTAAGTGATAACCTGGAAAAATGTCAAGACCCATAAACCCTGAGTACACTGTTTTCTATACAGAACTGTTCACAGAAACCCTAAACAAGCATATTAATAGCTGCACAGAGGCAACTGTGCCCACCAGGAAAAGGTACAGAGCAAACTCCAAAACAAGCCACCCTGGTGGAATCACAAAATCAATAGGCTATATAACAGAAGGAAGAAAATCATGTCAAAAATTAGGAGGTGCCGCACCCAACAGGATAAAAGCACTCTCATCAAACAAAACAAACTCAGAGGACAAATAAAGTCTACCAAAGCAAAATTTGAGGTAAGTTTGGCCTCCCAGACCAAGGACAATCACAAGGCATTCTTTAGCTATGTCTGTAACCTCAAAGGCCATACACAATTGTGTGCAGAGCTAATTGTAAATGGAGTCACCTATACTGAGCCAGAAAATATAGCAAACCTACTGGCTGACAAACTCAGCTCCACCTTCTCCCCTCTTTCCCCCCTCAACCTTCCCTTGGGAAATACCATCACATATAACTCCCCCTGCTATCACTAAGGAACAGGTCCTTAATGATAAAGTCTTAAAAAAATGACGAGTCCATAGTGATAAAGGCAGCTGATAAGGGAGGCCACACAGTCATAATGGACAAATCATTTTACAATTTTCAAATGATGTCTTTGTTACAAAATTCTGATGTATACAAGCTTATTAGTATTAATGATGCTGAAACTATAAAACAAAAGTTCAATGCACTTTTATATGATTGTTTACTTGAACAATGGATTACTAAAGAGCAGTATGATTATTTTTTGGTACCAAACCCACTGATCCCCTTGATACAAGGTATCCCCAAAATTCATAAAAATCCTACACACACCCCCCCTGAGACCCATTGTCTCGGGGAGGGGATGGTTAACTGAACCCATATCAATATATATAGAAAAGACATTGAGGCCTATATTAAATAAGAATAAGGAGATTTCGACAGATACAAAACAGTCTTTAACTGAGTTATTCAAGTGTACAGAGGCAATGTCTGATTTAAGTGAGACAACAGTGATGGTCACATTGGATGTCAACTCCTTGTTTACTTCCATCCTAAATGATTTAGGTATAGAAATGTTACGAGAATATTTGACACAAGAAGGGACATATACAGCTAATATAGTGGAACTTATATGTTTACTAATGGAACAGGTTTTGGTTAATAACATAATGATATCTGATCACAAAATTTATAGTAAAAAAGAAGGTGTGGCCACGGGTACATCTAGCGCGAAAAGTTACGCGAACATAGTAATGGCCAATTGGGAATGGGAATACATGGTAAATGGAAAATGGCAACAGATTAAGTTCTACAAATGCTTTATTGATTACCTCTTTCTGTTATGGCAGGGTACTGAGTTTGAGTTAATTAATTTTTACAGGAGTTTAAATGAAAGTACATCTTTTTTAAAATTTGAGATGAAATACTCAGATAACACCATTAGCTTTCTTGATGTGATAGTAAGTAGAGATTTAGATGGGAGATTCTTGACCCAAGTACATAGAAAAGAATGTCACAAGAACACATATGTACACAGAGGGAGCATGCACCCCCAACATATATTCAAGAATGTAATGAAAGGGCAAGCACTTAGAATATCTAGATTAACAGCGAATGATGCCACATTTGAACATGAAGTTGCAGACTTGAGTAATAAGTTATACAGACGGGGTATAAGGAAAGTGAAATGGGGAAAGTAATGGCTGATGTTAAAGCTTTAAGAACAACCAAGGGCAAACCCTATTTTTCACAGCAAGGGGGACAGTTGGTGGATGCCATGAAAACACATTACAGTAACAATTTAAAGATATCTTCGGATTATACAAGTGATGTTAATATAATGAAAGATGTTGTGAGAAAACATTGGCCTATACTTACAAGTGACTCATGAATTAGACAGCTAGTGGGAGATGAACCTGAATTTTGTTACAGGAACAAGAAATCACTGAAAAGACACCTCTGTTATGGTAGTGATGTGAACAATGGTGTATGTGACAATGTGGGAATGATTCCATGCAGAAATTGCAACAAGTGTAAATGGATAGACCCCAGTAACAGATTTAGACATCCCGATACAGGAAGAGTTTGTGTTTAAGGTTACAGCAAGCTGTATTACCCAACACATAGTATACCTTGCAGTATGCACTATATGCTGAAGTTACTATACAGGAAAAACTAATAGAAAGTTTAGACTGAGAATAAGAGAACATTTACTGAGCATAAAGAATCTTGAAAAGACTAATGTGTTGGCCAAACATATTGATGGGGGGTCCAACACACACCTTCCGTTTCATGGTCATTGAAGTGATCAGAGAAAGTGAGACAGGAGGTGATATAATTAATAAAACAGAGATGTCAGAAGTGAGGTGGATAGTCAGGTTAAGGGGTAATAGAGGTAAGGGACTTAATGATAGAATTCCACTCAAGCCTATATTAAAGAATAGCTCTTTACGAAAATTATGAAGTAGATTATACACATTGCATAGAAAATTGTTGTATTCATATTTATGTGTTCATTGTAAATAAATGTTCTTAGTTGTTATAAGTTAGTTATTGAAAGTGCATAATCTAATGTTATAAGGGTAAAAGAGTAGAACCTCAGTTTTGATGAGTGAGACCTCTAGAGGTATATTATTAGTCTACACTGACATCTTATAATTCACTTACGATTATTAAGTGTTAACAGTATTGCATATATGAAAGTCCTATATATTTTATGTACTCTATGTATGTGTTTATTGCAAATAATTGCTTTTAGTTGTTATAAATTAGCCATCATAAGTGCATATATAAAATTTTAATGTTAAAAAGTAGAATCTTAGTTTTGATAGTAAGAATGACCTTCAGAGCAACATTACATCGTGAGTTTGCACTGGCTTCCTGTAATTTATCGTGAATGAAAGAGAGTACAATGTATCTTTAAAAAGCGTGATTGATTGGTTCTTAATTGATGATTGTTAAGTAGTTGTTTTTTATATAAAAGAAAGTGTTCGCATTTTGTTTTTATGATCTGATGAAGTAGGAGGTATTCCCATGAAAGCACTTACCAATTACAATAAAGCCATTTTCTTTTAACTGTGGAATAATATTTGACTCAGCTTGTAATCGTATTATTGGGAAAAGATTTTATTTGTTTACCTGCCTGGTTTATGATCCCTGGACATTTGTGTGTGTTGCATTTTTTGTGGACTTTTATCTGGGGATACATTTTTCCAGTCAGAATATTGCTACTTGTGTGTGTGGCCTTAATGATCTCTCTAAAGCCAAGAATACTGTATCAATAGGCCCAGACAATATCCCAGGATGTCATCTAAATATTATGAAACAGGACTCATCAGGCCCTCTGGAATTTATATTCAACTGTAGTCTCCAAACAGGCTTTTTGCCTCATGAATGGAAAACAGTAAGTCATCCCTCTGCACAAATGTGGGCCATCTACAGACCCTGGAGACTGCAGACCCATAAGTCTCACTAGTCTTATATGTAAAGCCATGGAAAGAATTACCATGGAAATGATCAATAATGATATAGTAAACCTCCAGACACTGGACCCAACTCAGTTTGGTTTCATCAAGGGCAGGTCATGCCTACTCAACCTGATGGACTTCTTTGAGAAGGAAATCAAAGCAATGGATGAGGGCAAAATGGTTCACACTGCCTACCTTGACCTAACCAAGGAAATTGACACAGTACCCTATTCGGGCATTGTTGACAAACTCAGGAGGTTAGGTACAAACCTATATGTCACCTGGTGGACAGCCAACTGGCTCACAGAAAGGACCCAGGAAGTTCAAGTTGGGGAGTTCACCTCTATTAAAAGGCCAGTCACAAGTGGAGTCCCTCACAGATTGGTCCTTGGACCACACCTTTTTGGCATTTACTTCTCTGAAGACTAGGTCAATGTCATTGGTCTCTGGTTGACTAAATTTGCAGATGACTGCAAATTAGGAGCTGTCATTGAATCCCACACTGACAAAATCTTTTACAGGAGGGGCTGACACAGGCAAACAACTGGTGTCAGACCATGGACTAAAACTAAATGCCAAAAATGCATAATAGTATCCTACAGGAAATCATTCACCCCTGGTAACTATCATATTGACAACACACCTCTTAGGACTGACCCAGTAGTCAGGGACTTAGGGACACATATAGACAGTAATCTAGCCTTTGATCATCATGTGTCTATATTGGTGAGTAAATCATTCTATGCTGCGCAACTCATAAACAAAGGCATGGCATTTAGGTCCAAGGAAGTCATTGTTCCACGTATTTGGCATTCATCAGACCTATCATTGAGTACAATGCACCCTTTGGTATGTACCTAACCAGGTGTAAGTAAAATGTCCTATGCAGATTGCCTCAGGGTGTTGTGGGGAGATCTATGCCTGACATACAGGTCATTGTTAAACCCCACTCTGATGGACCTACTGCATATCCACAAAACAAACAGTACCAGAATTTCCCATTATGAAGACTTAAACCTATGAGAAGTGACTTATGTCTGATCTACAGGGCAGTCTCTGATCCAGCCCTGATAAAAATGTTGCATATTCACAAGAAAAATTATACAAAGGTTATGTGTGCCATGGACCTGAACCTTATTTAGGACTCTAACAGAACTTGCTGGAGAGATAGATTCATATCCCAAAGACTACCTCATCTATGGAATAAACTTCCAATCTTTGTAAAACAAAGTCCGTCCCTCACTCTCTTCAAAAAGAATTTGGATAAAAAGATGGGGAACTCAAATTCACTCCTGGGGTACTGCCTATATCTCATATGAACAAAGGCAGTCTGTAAAATGACTCAGGGCTCCAAAACTCAAAGGCCCACTACCCTGATACTATCCCTTTCCATATCTGATGACTGTAGATATAATACTGTCATATCCAGGGTATTATTGGCTAGGTTTGTAAAATCTTTTGTGCCATTAGCCTAGTAATCACCTATGAGTGAGCTTGGAGTTAGTATATATATATATATATATATATATATATATATATATATATATATATATAATTAGCAGAGGGTGTGAAGGGCACAGCCCCACACATGGGTGATGCAGGGGAGCTTGCCCCCCCTCCAAAATCATATTTTATTTATTTATTTTTATTTTTACATTAGCCAAAGCTGTTTCTCAGTACATGTGTAGATGCTTGTCAATGTATGCTGTTTCACCATAAAGACGTCAGTGTTTAGCACACTGATGATGGGTGTATTCAATGTACAAGAATACACAGGCACGCGCGCGCGCACACACACACACACACACACACACACACACATATATGGTTCCCCTTCAAAACATCGGATACTTACATTATTGAATCCCACTTCATTGAGCCTGACTTCATCGAATCTTCATTATATCAAACTCCCGGAACAACAAAAACAAACCCCAGGAAAGGAACCATTTGGCCACCGTGGTTAATTTTGCCCTTCCTTCATTGTACTGCAGTCTCAGAGTTTGTATATTTAGTTAGGGGGATGTGGGGGGTGGAGCCCCCACTTGGAGTTTTTTTTGTTTTGCTGTTCACTGTTTTGTCCTGGTGGTCAAGTGGTTCCTTTCCCTAGGTTTGTTTTCATTGTTGTGGGAGTTCAATATAATGAAGATTTGATGAAGTCAGACTCAATGAAGTGGGATTTGATAATGTGAGTATTCACTGTTTTGAAGTAGACCCATATACATACATACATACACACACACACACACACACACACACACACACACACACACACACACACACACACACACACACACACGTGGGTGGACTGCATTTGGTCTAAATGGTCTTTGCTTAACATCTGTTTAGTTGACCACATTTGGTTAACTAAATAGATGGTCAACAGGTGTGCGGGGTTGGGGAATATGCCCTTTCTCTGATATTGCTGATGTTGTAGTTAGTATAAATAATTAGCAGGGGGTGTGAAAATGCAGGGGTGCTTGCTTCCTGCAAAAATTATGCATTTGTTATTTTTATTTTAAATACTCCACATGCTGTGGTTGTTTCTCGGCAGATGCATGGTAAGGTTTCAACATTGGTTTTGTCAAAGTTTTGCGGTTGACATTTAAAAGGTCGAAGTATGGGTGACAACAAACACATACACATTACACACATGCATATAATAGATATGAATATCCAGTATATCAAAAATCATCACACCAGCTAGTTACAAATGGACATATAAGTATGGTTGAAATTACTTGACTCAACAAGTAAGACTTTTGCCATTTCTATTGTGCAACATTAAGTCAAAGTCATGGTACAGCAAGGATGGGAATTTGCCCTTGAGGTGATATGTGTGTGTGTGTGTGTGTGTGTGTGTGTGTGTGTGTGTGTGTGTGTGTGTGTGTGTGTGTGTGTGTGTGTATATATATATATATATATATATATATATATATATATATATATGGGTTACCTTTAGTTAATTGACAGCCCACTTCATCAAAACCAACTTCAGCGACACGTCGTATTACCGACAACTGGTGAGCTGACATTTCCCACACGGTAAGTAACCGTTTGGCCATCAACCTGAACTTTGCCCCTTACCCCTGCAGCAGTGCGTTCTTGGAGTTGGAATAGTTTTTAAGGGGGGTGTGGGGGACATAGCCCCCCAGATCAGTGTGTTTGTTTTTGAATTCGGGATGGTCAAATGGTTACTTACCATGTGGGAAACATCGGCTCACAAGCTGTCAGTAATATGACGTGCCGTTGAAGTTGGTTTCGATAAAGTGAGCTGTCAATTAACTGAAAGTAACCCATATATATATTTAGTTTCAGTCTTCTCAGACCAATATTTTGTGGTTTAATCATTTTTATAATGTCTTTTTATTTATTTCAGTATTCTAACGTACACTGTATATATGACAACCAAATAACATGTTAAGACAAACATTTGTAGAATTTTATGTGCATGACCACAAAATACTATATGACACATAAGCATGTATATATTATCAATAATATATATTTGTGTATGTGTGTGTGTTTTTCATCCTCATATAGGCATGTCATTATTCATGTTATGGTGTATTTATGATAATTTTACATGTACATGTAACATTTGTAATTACCAATCACAATATTATATAACTAACTTAGAAGATAAATAATTCACAGTTGACAGCTTTTTTAGCAGAGTATTCAGTGTGACACAGCAGGTAGCATTCTTGACTTTAATGTAAGAATCTGAGCTGTGAGAGTGATCATACCCTGCGCTCACCAGTAGGAATACAACAACATGTGCGCTAATTGTGTAATGATGCATTAGTCTGAATGCAATTATAACACTGTTACTTCAGATGGTCAAGTTACTCATGATGAATGACTGAATATCTGTATGACATATAGTATTAGTTATGAGTGTTTACCTGCAAGTATGAATTCTCCTAGTATGAATGCTGAGTTGTATGTCGCTGTAATACTGAATACATTTGAATATTTACACATATCACAACAATGGTTGTACTCATAACATATTTGTGACCAATAGCATTGTATTTTCAGTAGCTTAGATCTTTTATGTGCTGCTTTATTGATTTTTTTCTTGCCTCCCAATAGCCAAAGAAATTGGGGCAGGAATCAAGCTATGATGATTGACAATATGCATCACTTAGAAGAACAGAGATGGGAGTGAGGTAGGGACAATAGCATCTGTTCATATTGTTATATGCAATGAAAGCAGATCAAAATAAAACTGCAGCATTTGCAAATCCTGCAGATATTGAGTACCATCCTTCCACATTAGATGCAAATGAATATGTCTTCCCATAATGCTGGTTAAAGTGATTATGTTCTGTATTTTCTGCACAGTAAGTCAATAACAACACTAGCTATGTATCTCATTTTGCATAGCTGCTCATATGTAGCTGACCTTTTATTGCTGCACATATGCACATGTACTTTTTGTGAACACAACCACATTGCATTTAGTAATTCATACGAATTAACAAAGCTTGTATTACATATTTGCTATTATATTTTGAAGGTTATCCAGCATACAGTGCTGGTCTTGCCATCTGTCTACAGTTGCTAGATAGTCTATGTACTACATTGTGATTCATTCCATATGCCAGTTCTGTTATGGCAATCTTTGTTTTTATCACTTTTTTACTTTGACAGATGAGACAGAATTTATACTGCTGTGCCACAACTTGTGGTTGTATGTAGTAGTTTCCTGTGTAGCCTTACAGGAATTTTCATACAGAGCTGTGGGGTGTGGGTAATGCATTCAGAACAATTAATTCAGTTTTGGGGTTTAACTATATTGTACTAAGTAACATGCAGTAAGTGTCTATCTGTGAGAGATGTGATTATTTAAATTGTTTGTTTTGCTGATAGAAGAGAGGTGTGTGTGTGTGTGTGTGTGTGTGTGTGTGTGTGTGTGTGTGTGTGTGTGTGTGTGTGTGTGTGTGTGTGTGTGTTGTGTGTGTGTGTGTGTGTGTGTGTGTGTGTGTGTGTGTGTGTGTGTGTGTGTGTGTCTGTGTGTGTGTGTGTGTGTGTGTGTGTGTGTGTGTGTGTGTGTGTGTGTGTGTGTGTGTGTGTGTGTGTGTGTGTGTGTGTGTGTGTGTGTGTGTGTGTGTGTAGATGCATTTCCACTGATCACACCAACAGCATGCATATTCACAACACTGTGACCTGTCATAGCACTGCTGGTGTTGCAGGCCTATTGAGCTTAACAGCTCCCAAGCCAGAAAATGCTCAAAATAGGCGGCTATGCAGAAAAACTTAGCAAATAAACAGAGGAAAAATACTTAAAATCTCAAAAGTGCCTCCTTTCTTTCTCTCAACGTTTTCTCCTCTTGGTGGGTGCTTCACCGACAGCCAACAAGCCTGAAAAGATGCCAAAACCACGAGGCAACCAGGTTTTAAGAGAGGAAGATGAAGGGGTTTGGAATTGACCCAAAATGGCCAATAAAACTACAGTTTCAAGTCAGTAACCACTCCCACAGGGGCAGGCAGGCTGCTCAATGTTTTTCACTGCCACTGATCAACAGAGAGACTTCCCTTTAGCCCAAGCAGAAAAAGGCCTCCAAGAAACTTACAAACAGTTCAAGAACAGCAAGCCTGTAACTGAACTTTTTTAAATCTCAGAAAAGTGGGGAAAAAAGCAAGATTTTCTTTGTTTTTTTGTTTTTTTCAGAGATAGCAGAGGTTCACAAGTATCAACACGTTATAACACTGCAGTAAATGACCCCACACAAGAGTGCTAGGCCAAAGACAGATAAAATGCAAGTTTTGAGAAAAAAACTATTTTAAAAATAAGTGCAAACAGGAAATTCAGTAAACAGCTCTAGGTTGTGCTCTAAATACAGTTACTAATGCAGAAATCAAGTTTAACAAGCCAGAAAATGCTCAAAATAGGTGGCTATGCAGAAAAACTTAGCAAATAAACAGAGGAAAAATACTTAAAATCTCAAAAGTGGCTCCTTTCTTCTCTCAGCGTTTTCTCCTCTTGGTGGGTGCTTCACCAACAGTCAACAAGCATGAAAAGATGCCAAAACCATGAGCCAACCAGGTTTTAAGAGAGGAAGATGAAGGAGTTTGGAACTGACCCAAAATGGCCAATAAAACTACAACTGTCTCATGTACACGGACAACCCTCTCCTCCTCCAAACAGGTTCAAATATATGTGAGAGATGCAACTATTTAGCCAAACTGGAGGCTGAACTCTCTCATCTCAAAACTGGTGTAACCAGTCAGGAGGAGAAGGTAACCTCACACAACACAATTCCAGTATCACATAGTCCCACCACATCAGCAAACCAAACACATAAATACACAAAAACATACTCGGAGGCTCTAAATAAAAATATACCTAAGCAACAGAGACCTCCAAAGCAGACATCCAAGCAAACGCTACCTCAAAACAAAACACGCACAACACATAGCCCACAAAGTCAGTGTGCCAAGCAGCCACAGCCCTTAAGGCTGAATAACACACCTGATAGTCTTGTAATAGGTGACTCTATTGTCAGACACACTGACATCCTGCTCACCAGGCTGAATAAAGAGAAGGTCATGGTGAGCTGCCTGTCGGGTGCTAGGATCTGCCACATAACGCAAGCACTCAGGTCACTCCAAAGCAAATACAAATATGACTCAGTCATTGTACATGCTGGTGTGAATGACCTGAGACGTACCTCCCTGGACTACATGAAAAGAGACATAGAGGAGCTCTCTGATTATGTAGCCCAGGCTGGTATGACCCTGACCTGGAGCAGCATCTTACCCTCACCTAGAATGATGCCACGGTACAAAGACAAAATGATCGATTTTAACAATTGGCTAAAATTTTGGTGTCATTCAAAGGGGATCCAGTGTCTGTCAGCCTGGGATGACATGCTCGACAAGCCATGTTGCTTTGCTAGGGACGGCTTGCACCTGTCACCACAGGGCTTTCGGATATTGGTAAAGGCTCTTGCCACCCCCATAGTGCCTTTTTTAGGCAAGGCTCAAAAGTCAAACCCACCCCCATAGACAGCACAAGGAACAAGAAACTAAGGGTAATGCTGCTTAATGCCAGAAGTCTTAACCTCAAGATGCACGCACTCAAAGCTCTCCTCAGTATGGAGAACATCGATATCTGTGCAGTGACAGAAACCTGGTTCAAGGCTCCAGAGAGCACCCCAGCACTACCTGGCTATACCTCATATCATGCTTTTTGGCCCCAAAACCCGGACCGAACCACAAAAGGAGGGGGAGTTTCCATATTTATCAAGGATATCCACACCTCCAGGTTAGTGGCATTGCACGAAGTATCGGAGACCATCCATGTGCAACTAACAGTGGGCAAAACTGCTTATCAGTTTATAGCATCCTACAGACCACCCTCTCAAAGTCAGGAATCTCACTCGGCTTTCCTGAAAACCTTGGAGAACATGAAGATCTCTCCGAGCACCACTATATTGGGTGACTTCAACTACCCAAACATTGACTGGGAGCACTACACAAGCCCCAGCACCTTAGCCCAAAGGTTCCTGGAAATTATAAACTCAAATGCTATGGAACAACTAGTCACCACTCCCACAAGAGGGGACAACATACTAGACCTGATCATTACCAACATGGGGACTCTATGCTCCACACCAGAAGTATATCCCTCATTGGTAAGATCAGACCATAAATTAATTTCACTGGATGTCCACATCCCAACCCCACCCCAGCCCAGAAAACCACAGTGAAAAACTTCTCAAAAGCAAACTTCTCACTTCTCAAAACCGAAGTGGAATCCTTCAAGGCCCCAGGGCCAGTGGAAACTATGGCCCAAACTGCAGAATCCTATATAAACGCATTCTACGGACATCTCCAGGAATGCATGGATCATGCTATCCCAAACAAAACCAAGACCCAATCATCCAAAGGCAGGTGTCCAGTCTGGTGGACCCCTGCCATAAATAAACTGTACAACAGAAGAGGAAGCTACTACATGATAGAGCAAAATCCCTAATAGGAAGGCATCTCTGATCAGTACTAGCAAAAAAATTACGATCCCTCATAAAATCCTCCAAGGCCAGCTTCAAGAGAAAAATTGCACAGGACACCAAAGACAATCATAAGGCTTTTTTCAGTTATGTTAGGAACCTGGGATGCAACTCCCAGACTTGTTCTGAGTTGATTCTAAACGACAAAAAATACACTGAACCCACAGACATCGCCAATATCCTGGCAGACAGGTTCAGTGCAAACTTCTCCCCCCCCAAAAGAGCAAGTATCTATTCCAGCAGAGGGCTGCCTCCCAAACATCTCTGATGCTCAGGTGAAGGCTGCCCTCTCCAAAGCAAAAAACACTGCTTCCATGGGACCGGATGGTGTCCCAGGTTGCCCTACATGAACTCCAAGAGGAACTAATCCCTCAAATAAAACAGCTATACAATCTCAGCCTCACTACAGGATATGTGCCCACAGAATGGCATACAGCAACAGTGGTCCCACTCCACAAAGGTGGAACCTCTACGGACCCTGGAAACTATCGCCCCATAAGCCTTACTAGCTTAGTCTGCAAGGCTATGGAGAGGATCATCATGGAGCTCATAAACAAAGACATTGGGGACCTACAGACACTAGATCCTACCCAGTTCGGCTTTGTCAAGGGCAGATCCTGCCTTTTGAACCTGGTTGACTTCTTCGAAACAGTCACCAAAGCCATAGATGAAGGGAAGGTAGTCCACACAGCCTATCTGGACCTTGCAAAGGCATTTGACACAATACCCCACTCGGGCATCATAGATAAGCTATCCAGCTTAAATATAAACCCCTATGTCACAAGATGGGTCACAAACTGGCTCAAAGACAGAACCCACAGAGTGAGAGTTGCTGGAGTCATGTCAGACTCGAAACTGGTCACAAGTGGCATCCCACAGGGTTCTGTCCTGGGACCACTCTTGTTCGGTATATACTTTTCCGAGGTACAGGCAAATGTGGGAGAACTATGGCTCATCAAGGTCGCAGACGACTGCAAACTGGGCACCATAATCGACTCTCCAGCTGACACAAACATCCTTCAAAAAGGTCTCACAGAGACAGATAACTGGTGCCAGCACCATGGTTTAAAGCTAAATGCCAAAAAATGTATCATCATACCCTTTGGCAAAAACAATGTGCCCACAAATTACCACATAGGCGGAAACCCATTAATTACAGAGAAAGTTATTAGGGACCTGGGGACCCAAGTTGATAGCAATTTCTCCTTTGAAAACCACATTGCCAAATTGGTTAGAAAGACCTTCTACATAGCCCACCTCATCACAAAGGGTTTCACATCTAGATCAAGAGAGGTAATCGTGCCCCTTTATTCATCCCTCATCAGGCCCATCATAGAATACAATGCCCCTTTTGGGATGTACCTTACCCGACACCTGCAGCAATTAGAAAGACCGCAAAAGTATCTCACCAAGAGGATCAACAGTCTCAAACAGATGCCATATGCTGCTCGGTTAAAAAAACTCCAGCTCTACTCAGTTGCATACCGCCTACTTCGAGGCGATCTATGCCTGACATACAAAGCTATGTCAAATCCAGAATTAATGGACATGCTCCACGTCAGTAAATCTAAATCCCTTAGAGCCACATGCTCGAGGGACTTGAACCTCAGCACAGAAATAAATAGAACTTGCTGGAGGGACAGGTTCATAACCCAGAGGCTCCCTTCGCTCTGGAATAGAATTCCAGTTCATGTGAGGCAGAGCACCTCACTGAATCTCTTCAAGAAGAATCTTGATAAGTGGATGGGGGATCATAGGTTTGTCCCAGGGATTACTCCTGTGTCACTATTAGACAGAGGCACAGTAAACTAAACCTTAAAAAGGGCACAGTATACTCAAATCAAGGGGTGGCGTAAGCCATACAGAATCGGGCTAGGCTTATAATTGCCCCAGGGCAGATAGCCTAGTATGAACCTATGAACCTATGAACTGGTATGCAGCTGTGCTCCACTCATGTGTGTTTGAGATTCAGATCAGGTGTTACATACTGAGGTGTACCAGGACTGTAGCTGACAGTTACACTTGCTGCTAGTTTGACAGAAATTATTTTATTTATTTATTTGCAATTTGATTACCGGGGAAGTCCACTGGGCCGAACTGACTCATTTTCAGTGGAGGCCCGTGGAGAAAAGCTCCAGGATGCATTATACAATTTAGATACAAATGATAGCTAATATTAAAGATCTTATGTAGAATAGTTACTCAAATGCATTCAATATCATGCATAATTAAATTCATTAAGCTTGAAGGTAGGGGATCACACAGTTTCATTTGAGGAAAACAGATATGGGTTAGGTGTGGAAACAGTTTACTACAAACCTTTTAAGAAAATGTAAATACGCTTTACATACACACATCAACAGTAGAATGCTATTTACAATATTTACAAGGTTGGGCTGTGTGAGGGTAGCTGTAGGCAGTGAGAGCTTAGAGAGAAGCTATAGAAATTGTTGAGAGCTTAGATAGGCTCATAGGAAGATAACTATAAGAGTTGTAGAGCTTGGGAACCTTATCAAATCATGATGGTAAATTACCAGGCATACTAATGTGCACCTAACTCTGCAACATGTGCACATTGCTATTCAGCGAGGATCTGTCTGGAATATGTATGTTCTCAGATTTTACTTTTATTGTGTCTAGCAATATCTGTGCTATTGTAACTAGCATTACTAAACTCTCTCAACCTCACTTGTATATTGAATGTGGACTGATTACATCCCTGATGGCCTGACAGAGTTGATTGTAACAAAAGGAGATACTGCCAGCCCAGCTATCTGGAATTTTGTAAATAACTATATGTCAGTGTGGATGTCAATGTGATTCATATGCTTGTGTTACAAACAGCCTACAATGAGAGTAGAAGAGGAGCCCAGCTTAGAAGAAGTAAGAGCAGCACTAAGGAAAATGAAGTCAGGGAAAGCAGCAGGCTCAGATGAGGTCACAGCAGATATGATAAAGATGCTGGGTGAGCTAGGGAGAAATGGCTCCTGAGGGTACTAATTGCAGTGTGGAGAGAAAGGCGTATTCCAGATGACTGGAGAATAAGCATACTCGTGCCAGTGTACAAGAACAAAGGGGACATCCACAACTGTGGACAGTACAGAGGCATCAAATTCCTACCACATTGCATGAAAGTTCTGGAGAGGGGGATTGATAAACGGATATGCAGAATAGTGGAATGTGAGATGGGAGATGAACAGTTCGGATTCAGATCAGGATGCAGCACAGTTGACCCAATGTTTGCATTGAGACAGATACTTGAGAAGAAACTAGAGAAGAAGAGAGAGTCAAACTGGGCTTTCCTAGACTTGGAGAAAGCATATGACAAGGTCCCAAGAAAGCTGATCTGGGCAGTACTGCGGTGGTTTGAAGTCCCAGAAACATTGGTAGAATTAGTACAGGCTATGTACAAGGACCCAGTGACTCAAGCACGAACAGTGTTTGGCCTCATTGAGGGGTTCCCAGTGGGAGTGGGTGTACACCAGGGTTCAGCTCTGAGCCCACTGCTGTTCATACTGGTAATGGACTGCATCAGCAAACAGGTTGGAGGGGTCAGAGCAACAAAGCTGCTGTATGCAGATGATGGGGCAGTACAGGCAGACTCTGATCTAGAACTTCAGCAAAGGATAGGAGAATGGAATGCAAATCTGAAGGCACATGGGATGAAACTAAGCACAGATAAGATGGTGATAATGGCAGCAGATTGGGGAAATCAGAAGAAGCTGAGAATAGAGATAGATGGGAAGATAGTGGAACAGGTAAACAGCTTCAAGTATTTGGGAGGGGTGGTTGAGAAAAGGGTAGTCTGAATGAAGATGTCAAAGCTAGAATCAGAGGGGCTGCAGCCAACTGGCATAGAGTATCAGGTGTAGTATATGACAGAAGACTGCCAAAGAAGCTGAAAAGTAAGGTGTACAAGACAGTGGTGCGACCAGTATTACTGTATGGTACAGAAACCTGGGCAGTAAAGGCAGAACAGTTGAAGAAGCTAGAGGTGATGGAAATGAAGTGCTTGAGAAAGGTGGTAGGATGCACACTGTGGGCCAGGCGAACAAATGAGGACATAAGAGCAGAAGCCAAATTAGCTCCAATTGCAGAAAAGATCAAAGAAAACAGATTACGATGGTATGGGCACATGTATAGAAAAGCAGAAGACAATCTGGTGAGGGATATTTGGGACAGACAGGAAGAAGATAAGAGGAAGCGAGGATGTCCAGCAAAGAGGTGGATGGATCATGTGAAAGAAGATCTGCGACAGTCAGGTATGAGTGTTGAAGAAGGCAGGAGAGTGGCACTGAATCGAGAGAGTTGGCAACAGTTAATACGATACCCTGACCCCATGTAAATGGGAAAAAGGGGATGATGATGATGATGATGATGATGATGACAAATCTATTAGAACTGTATGTTATGGGTATATCAAACTGCTTCTACAGAAGTGTGTGTTGAAAAGGTTTTGTAAAGTACTGAGCTTAAAAATGTAACCATAGTGTACCCCACTGGAAAAGAGCAGAAATGTATATACACTATTGTAACTGTTTGGATGTACGTATTTTAACAGTGGAAACTGGAACATAGAAGGTTAACTTGCAAAACCTCAGATATATATATAACCTCAAAAATAGTTGAAATTAAATTACTTTATAACTGTGCCATAAAAGATGGTGTCAATGCAGCAAGGAGAAAGGGTATCTAAAACTAGGGAGCCTTCTGCAATGACTTGTAAGTGTTTTATTGTTTTATATCTTCCAGCAGCTGCAAAGATCTAAGAAGAGTCCTTGTTAATGTATTTTTCACAAGCAAATGCTAAAGGCAGGCAGTTTCAAACAATGGAGGTTTAGCTTGGGAACTAATGTGAGATGAGAAGAAGTGATATCATCCTGCAAGTATCCCAGCAGCAATATTTGAGATATGAATTAAAGAGTTCTCAGAGAGAAACTGAGCATTTTGTGTTTGTCTTTGACCTGACAACATCAGCTAGAAAACCCACACACCACATCAGTCTTGCCTTGCTGTGAGTAAGTCTAGGGTACAGTAATTTCTCTTAGATACAGTTAGGAATATAGTGAAGTATAGCTTAGATGTTTTCTTTATTTATTTGAGACTGTTCTGCAATGTTGTTATAAATATTTCCTGTGATTTAGAACTCTGATATAACTGTGATTGCTTACTGAGTATAATCTTGTTCTTTTATTATTATTATTAAATATATTTAAACCTTTCATTGTGGCTGATATTTGGAAACATATTTAAGTTCTGAGAGTACTTGCATATTTATTTGGTGACACTGTAGGCCACTCCTAATAGCCTTGCTCTTGGTCAAACTACCATTTGTATTGATAGCAACATTACACTGTAAGTTTGGACACCCTTTGTTATGGGCCTTAAAGCAGCTGATAAAGAATTGGCTGGTGGCAGTAAGAACTACCTTATAGTTTGGGCAAAAGGGGGCATATCTATTAAACCCATGTCAGCCTTTTCCAGGTGTGTGTGTGTGTGTGTGTGTGTGTGTGTGTGTGTGTGTGTGTGTGTGTGTGTGTGTGTTTGTGTGCGTGTGTTTGTGCATAAATCAAATTTCAAAGAGTGTGTGTGTCAGCTACTTGAGCAGGGACACAAAGCACTGATTGGACAGAGAGGGTGCTGAAGGTCTTGGCTTGGCCACTCAGATGAGATCTCAACTCTATAGCTGTGCCAGTGGGGAGTATTACTGGGGATCTGGAGAAATAGGGATAAACCAGCTCCAGACTGACTGTGGTCTCTGTGTGCTGTTAAGGGAAATTGCACTTTACTATGTGTGTACTTGTACATCCCCCACTGTTGCCAGTGGTGAGGATTGAAGCTCCTTGATTACTGGGCCAGTGGTGGGGTGTCACAGTGATCCCTTGTCATGAATATATATTGAGAAATTAGAAGGACGCTCCTAGTCTTGTCTATTCTAGTTAATGCCAGGTTAGCAGGATTTCCCATCTGGTCTGTGGGTACTGAAATGGGGTAAAAAAACAAAAATATTAAAAGATAGCATCCAAAAAAGCTCTGGAAATAACCTAACCAAACATGGGACATACCCCATATGGTTTCTGTGAAAAAAACTTGGGGAAGTTGAATGGATCTGTTTCAATTGCCTAGAGACCTGTGTTGAAATGAAAAAACTTAGACATGAATGTCTTCTGATCCTTATCCTTTATTAAGTTGCAGGTAGATCAGCATTGGTTTGAGTAGTTTTACTGTATTTAACAATGAGGTTTATATAACCAGAGTTTATGGCTCTCTTGATTTCTGTATCCGGCCAAGGGGGTATGTTAACATTAGAAAATTTTGTTGACACCTGTTCTATGGCACTGAATTATTTTGGCACCAAGGGTTTGTAATTATATTTCAAATAAAACCTTATAAAGTTAAAATACAAGTTTTATGCAAGATTACTTTCTTAAATTAAAGTCCACATTAGTAAAACAATGAAGACGTCTGAATCTGTAAATGCTTTCATTGTGGCTTCTTCAAATCTACCTGTAATCAAAAGAATTAATGTAAAAACATTATTCAGACTAATTATAGAAGAGTGTAATCGTTGCCAGTCCTGCATTTGTTATAGAGGCTGTGGGGGCCTAAGAGTGCAGTGGATGTTAGTCTCTCATTTGACCCACAATTTGCCAAAAGCTAAAAATGTGCCAGATTGAGCCAGGTCAGGGTCGGCCTTCCTAAAAATAATAAAAGACAACTTAATGAATCCAGTAAATCAGACGTGAAATGTAAAGCTTTAAAGAGAAGTACATGAGACAATATGGAGAAGACAAGTAGTCTCTGTAAGAGAAAAGATTAGTTGGACAGTAGAAATGGAATTGTAAAACACTGGTGGTTTGTCATTGGTGTGCTTTAGCTCAGGTAAAAATACAGATCTTGAGCCAGGAAAAAGTTTTGGTGCTGGAAAATGGATGCAGATTGAGAGTCCACAATAAGTACAGAAAAACTGACTAAGGGAGATGAGTGAATATTACCAAAATATTGTGAGCTGGGGTGAAGGTTAAGAGTATAGGATGGGAAGTTGGCATAGTGGTTAAGGTGTTTACCTTACAGACTCTAGGTCTGATTTTCACATGAGGTAATTGGCTAGGCTTAAAATGGCCACCAGGAGCAGTTAGGCTTGCACTATCTATGAACCTATGAAAAGGTGGTTGGTGGGTAATAGGAAAATGAATTGAGATATGCTAATGGTTTGACACTAAATGCAATTGGCCTGAAATGTTTAAGTATGAACTTAACATGAACTTAAAACTTTATGAGTCACCAAGATCTTTATTAATGGAAGACATATGGGCAAGTCTGGTACCATAGGGGTTAAAGAAAGAAATAAAATAGCAACCTAAAAAAAACATAAAGGTAATGTGCCATTAGAGTCTAAAGATTCATGCATAGAAGACCAGGGTGCAGATTCAGTAAGATCCTCAGGATATCTGAGTCATATAATGAATAAAAATCACTATAGGGAGCAGGAACACTACTGCATTAGGTCTGTATGTTAAGTATTTGTCAACAAAAGTGTTAAGGTGGATTATAGCAGTTGTTCATATTTGTAACTCATTTAAACTGTGTATTCTCAAACAAAGGATTATTTGAAAAAAAGTGTTTAATTACTAGTATATTTGCTCTGCTTAGATTGTGCTGTATGTCCAGAGATGGTAAACTAATGCATTCATCTTGCAAGTGACTGTATGTTATTAGGTTATACTACACAATAAAGGAAACACCAAAAACATATATTAAATGTTAGAAATTCACAAATTATATGATATGATGCAGCAAAGAGGAAGTTAAAAGTGAATATTAACTGCTACAAATTGCACAAATGATTAAGGACGGTACTGTGATTGAATTCCAAGGGGTGTTTTAACTGTGGGTGAGGCACTAAGCATTGTCCGGGAGGTGCTGAAGATAGGACAGTGAAAACAATGCTGGGTGGAATTGTGGTGCAAATAGAAATTGTTTGTTAGGACACTGTTATAAGTTAAAGGGAAAGAGAGATACAGAAGAGAAATAGAAACTGTAACCTATGGGTGAGAGGAGGATAAGAAATGGGTTGGCTACTGACAGACAATAAACCAGCAACTTCAAGACTAGGCAATCAATCTAACAGTTTCAGAGGTTATCCACACCTTTGAGGCTGAAAAGCTCCATGCTCAAACTTACCATTTAAATCATTCAAATTACTGTATACAATCAAAAATAAACATAATAACAAAGACATAATAGAGAGAAAATGAGTCTTACTAGCTTTACTTAGTCCATGTCCATTTTAGTAAAACATCTGGTGACTGAGTTTCCTTAAGTTTAAGATGTGTTTGATAGAGAAGGTGGTGTTCAAACCCAGGGATTTACCAGCTTGCAAGCCTGTCTGCCATTTGAGTTCCCTTTTCTCGAATTTATCATTTTTGTTTCCTTCAAACTCCCAGAGGTAATACTGTCTGTAATAAGAAAATAGAAAATGTTATGACTAGGTTTTTCTCTGGCATGTTTGGCCATGGAGTTTGTGGTTATTCCTTGCCAAATATGTGTGTAATGGTGGGCTATCCAGGTCATGAGTTTATTAATAGTTTTGCCCACATAAAATGCTGTGCACTTCTGGCACTGGCTGCATAGGCTATGGTGTCCTTGTTGCAGTTTCCAAACAATGTGCTTTTATAGGTTTTTCTGTTATTAGGGCAGTAAAAGGACACTTTTATATATCTGCAATAATTGCATTTAGGAGTGCCTAAGTTTTTTTTTTCTTTTCAACACTAATCTCTATATGATTGATACAGATCTTCTCAATTTCACAAAAGTTTTTTTTCAGAGAAACTGTACAGGGTACATTTGCATGTTTGTTTAGGTTATTTCCAAATCATTTTTGGATACTGTCTTTCAATATTCTTGTCATGAATATATAGACTGTATTGTGCACTGTTCCAGGCACTGTGACATGTTGCAGTATGCCATGTCATAGGTATTGTATTATCTTTACTTGACTGTGTACCTATGTGACCCAAGTTACCTCTCCTTGGTTACAGTACTACGATGTTGCATCACAGTTGCATGTCATCATATATGAGTACTCTTAGTGGGTTCCTCACATCCTGGTATTGTACACATTATGCATAAGTTACACTGTAACTTTTCTTTGTGTGCCACTTGCAACTGTTGACATGATTTGTACTCAGAATATAGTGCCACATTTTTGCATGACACATTTACATGTATCACACATTCTTAGCAAGGCGACAGTGGAATGAACTATGGTGGCCATTTGGTTTTAAACTTTTTTTAACTGCTTATGTTTCTGCCTTGGAACAAAGCCTTTACTTGTTACGTACAGTGTATGGTACACATTTGATACTTCTGGCAGCCAGTCACATTCTTACAATTTGGGAGCCCATTTTATAAAATATAATTAACTACAGCTCATTTTACTTTGAGCAGACACTGCTTATCATAGCAAGTACTTCACATAAAGTGACAGAATAGTAAAGTTACCGATAAACTTTAAACTAATACTTAGGAACAAAGTCATACTGACAGCCAGTGTTTTATTTTGTATTAATTTCATTTTTTAAAATGATCAAATCTTTTAAAGAAAATGCTGAAAAATATGCTCCCTCCCACACACACACACACACACACACACACACACACACACACGCATATGAATGTTCACATACACACACACACACACACACACACACACACACACACACACACGCGCACATGAATGTTCACATACACACACACACACACACACACACACACACACGCTCCACACCCACACATACAAACACACATGCTTGCCCTCACTTACATGCACACTTGTCCACACACACACACAAGCCCGCCCAATGCACACATGCAAGCTAACCCACATACACACACACACACACACACACACACACACACACACACACACACACACACACACACACACTCACCCACCCACACACATTCTCACACACACACACACACACACACACACACACACACACTCACCCATACACATGCACACTCACATGCGCATGCGCACTCACACACACACACACACACACACATATGCATGTATCCTCGCACACGCACAGATGCTCATACATGCACACACACTCGCACACGTATGCATGCATACTGGCCGCAAACACACACATTCGCACACACACACACACACACACACACACACACACACACACACACACACACACACACACACACATCTATCTTCCTACCTATATGTACATTTAAATTCATATAACATACATTAGACTGTGTCACACATCTATGAGAAAAATGTATCGATCTGCAAAGATTAACAGTAGATTGTGTATGCTTCAGAACATAGTCCCCATGTGCACTCCCTGCTACTTATACATACCAATGCCAAGATCGCGCAATAGCGAGGAAAGGGTATAATCTCTTCCCTGCTATGACAGCAGTCTTGCACTGGTACAACTATCAGCCATGTTTCTGATCATCTGTCATTAACAAAACAAACTTCGTAAATATGAGGGATTCCATATATGTCTGTGAGTTTGTGAGCGAGCACACATGTATACACATATACATATAAATACACACACATGCATGCATGTATACGCATATATATATATATATATATATATATATATATATAGGTTTACTATTGGTTCTTCGAATGGCAAAACACTTCCTGATCGAAACAATGAATAGTAACACCGGAAATTAGAAAAACGAACAGTGACAATGTCGAACCAAATGCCCAACACATTTGATTCGACATTGTTGCTGAAAGCAGCACGTGATAGCCTTATAGTAGCTGATGTAAATCAGACTCCTATATGACATATCACGGTTTTGCAGGGAGGCAAGCCCCCCTGCTCTTCCCATGTGGGGGTTGTGCCCCCCACACCCTCCCTACTTATATATTCTAACACCGAGATCACACTACAGTGGGGATATGGATGAATTTCCAGTTCCCACTGTACCGTGATCTCTGTGCAGATAGCCAAATTACACTTATGCGAATGCAGTAGTGCATTCACATAAGTGTCTTCGACTATTTCATCATCTATTGTTTGTGTGCTCGACATTCTGATTTTTGGAACACTGCTGCTGACAGAATGTAGTTCACATGAACAATAGTAAACCTATATATATATATATATATATATAGATATAGATATATATATATATATATAGATATATATATACACATATATATATATAAATATATATATATATATATATATATAGAGAGAGAGAGATATAGATATAGATATAAATATACATGTGTCCACACAACCATATTGGTGCAGAGAGATGGTACCAGACAGCATACAGTAACATACCAAGACCTGGTAATAAGATTACATTTTTTTATTTTTTATTTTTACATTTGTTAACTGGGGGTGTCTGACTGAGCCGATAAGGCCCTTTTTCAGCAGAGGCCCAGGGAGAAAAGCACCACATAGAAAAATTACAGATACATTTAGTTATTTAGACATGATCAGTATACACACAAATTACAAAAGACATGTTTTTACAGTGGTATGCAGCACATCAACAGTTACAGTGGAGAGAACAAACAAAAAATATTAATTTAAAAATAAAGGTAATTAATAGATTTGTGGTGTACAACTGAACTTTGGAACATAGGTAGAATACATACATAGTACACACGTACAGTACATACATTGTAGATTAGCCAGTGTGTGAGTAAGACTGAAAACTATTATCAAGTACTCTAGGTTTAGTATGTGTACCTTACATAAATCAATGGCACGTGACAGAAAGAATAGATGCAGTAGTGAATAATTATTTTGCATGAATAGCAACACATTTGCCTTTTATCTGAGTAATGCTTTATGCCTTGCATTGTTATGACTAAACATACATAATATGCATATGTTATCATATGTTTGCCTATCATCTGTCTGTTGCATAATGAGAATTTCTGTTCTGGTGCTCCTGTACGTATTTCCTTTTAATATTTTTGTTGTGGCTTTTCACCCTGCAATCCAACTGAACAGGGGCTCAGACCAGTAAGGTAATGCATGGAAGTATGTTTGTTGAAGAGGTCCTTTTTCCTTCACAAAGAAAGCTACCCCATCCCCCATAATGTGCAGAATGTTAGTAGGAGAAACTGCTCGTTGTAATCTTCAATCGACTCTGGTTTCAAAAGAGCACAGGACACATACCAAATGTCCTTTTCAGGACTACCAACATAGCTCTATTTAGGTCTTTCCATTTTCCTTTGCAGTTGCTTGGGGAGGCTTGGGATAAGGGACTGCACCAGTGAAGGTTGCTACTATCCTTTACATAAGGTACAGATTCAGACATATGTTACAAGAAAACCCTGAAATATTTGGTGCTAACAGTGGCAGGCTACAGGTTGCACTGTTTTAGCACCACTGTGTAATAAGTTGAGGTTAGCGTCTATAACCTCATGATCAAATTCAGATTTATATTTATCAAAATGTTTAAAGGGTAGTGGTCATGTTCTAAAGCACCTTTTAAATAAAAAGACATTTGTCATTGGATATATCCTCCTTACCACATACCACATTGAGATTTTAAAGCAAAAATGTGTTGTTTTTGCAAGTTATTTTGTTGGTTAGGATGCTCCCCTGAAAATTTTTCTCAGAGCTGAAAATCCTTGTCATGGCATCACAAAAGCCTAAACCCATAATGCTTCACAGTCTAAATTAATGTATAAACTGTTGTTTTTCCATGTTAAATGCAAAAGAAATAGCTTCTTTCTTCTCAGAAAAGCAATTTCTCATCTAGTTCTTGCAGATGGAGCACCTCACACTGAAAATTAACACATGATAATGCAGTATTGAAACCACAACACAATTAAGATGCATCTCCTCTGAAGTTATAAATTATATTTAATTATCCATAATGCTTTGCATCTCTATGTAAATCTTTGCTCAGTACCTACCATGGCATCATTGCGCAGGTGTGGTGATAGAGAAAAACTGAATGATCAGTGAAACTAAAAAGTCAATCTGCACCCCATAATCTTTATTTTTTGCAAAACTTCATGCCACTTTATCATGAAAAGTACAACACGAGAAGATATTCATTGTAAAATAAAGATGCTTTCACATATAACCAGTGCACTTTAAGCCTAAGCATGAATACAAATTCAAATGAACACATTCAAGCTTTAGGGTAAATAAATGTTATTTATTTATTTTATTTATCCTTTATTGACTTGGTTAGTCCCACTGGGACAGTGGCATCTTTTCAGGGTAATCCAAGGTAGCATTTACATGGACAAGGAGAAATTTGGCCAGGGCACTGGGGAAATTTCTCTGCCCTTTTTGATAAATGCTTTCAGATCTTTTACACCCACCTTAGCTGCTACCATCTCAAGCAGACAGGGCTACAATGTTATGTTTCATTCAAAAGATGGCTCACTCAAGAGTGCAGCACCCCTAATGCAGTGTCATAACTGAAAAATGAATCCAGTAGCCTGGAGTGGGAATAAAACCCACAGCCTTTTGATCTTCCAGCACCACATGTGAATGTACTACCTGCTGAGCCACTAACAATATAATACAAAAAAAAAAAAAAAAAAAAAAATAGTCATTGTGAGTCTCTGACAGATGATGAGTTTTAGGAAAAGCATGATAAATAGTGAGCATAGGCCCTGTATAAAGAGTTGAATAGTACTGCCCTCAGGATGACCTTCTGCTAGAGGGACTTGATAGCCCAGGGACAGTTGACATCTGTGTCAGGCAGAGGCAGAGCCAGTGATAGGTGGCTTCACTTCTGAATGAGAAATGCATCCATTTCAGTCCCATTCCTTATTCCCTGAAACTGGTTATGCATTGGGTGCCAAGTTATTAAAAAGGTGACCTATCTCTTTTTCGAGAGAGGATCAAATCAAATCAACAACAAACTGCTTCTTCAAGGACGGCCTAGCCAACCATATCATACAGCTTAATAATGATTAGCAATTAAAAATGCACAATTGATGATAGTGCTCCAGTATTTCAAGAAATATCCAGTTCTTTAAATAGTCAGTACTCTACTGCCAAATGCAGCTAGAAGGTAAATAAAGAATAAACCTTTATTTAATTTGTTTAGCTGCAGCTTTGATACACCAGCCTGTTCTAGCATGAAACCTCAACTTCCTTGATGCCAGTGAGCCAAAAGGATGAAAAAAAATGCCCAAAATTCAAAGTGGAAAAAAATTCTTAAATATTGCACCCCTGACCTATCAGACCCCCCAAACTTATATATACCAACTTTACAGTCATACCAACTCAAAGAAGGGAGAAATCTCCCAAAACAACTGAATCACTGTTGGTGCACAATAACAAACCATACTGCCATGATTACCTATGGGAAACAGCATTTGGCATTATGTCGTTTGTCTTTTTTTTCTGTGAGCAACTAATGCTAAAGCAATTTCACCTGAGTCATGTGTAGGGAGTGATGTCTGCCTGGTAGCAATTTGATAAACACCTTATTTTCTATGTCTTTATTATTTAGCATGGAGTCATGAATACTTTGCTAATTCATGTAGCACAGTGGCTCAGTATTTAAGATCCCAGCTTCACAGGTCCAAGGTTCAGATGTAATCTCCATTCTCTGTCTTTGTGGAGTTCATATGTCCCCCCGTTCTTTCCTTCTCTCCAGCTATTGAAGTTTTCACTCAAAAACCTAGTGGTTCTACAATTTTTTGTAATGCATGCATTTTAGACAGTCTATTTGTTCCCTTAGAAATTGGGTGAATATCAGCTTTTAAAATAATAAGCAAAATGATTGTTCATATGACATGTTGGAATAAGCCCTATACATGATTTGCCGTTTCAAATACAAATTAAACAAGGTTAGAAAGAAATTACTATGAAATGAAATGACCAGATTAATAGTGCAGCTATCTTCAGCTGTGTGAAACACGAGGTCTCACCATACTAAGTGAAAACTCTAGATGCTGCAAGAGGGAAGGTATTTGACTGAAGATAATTAATTTCATATCCCAGCACGATTCTAAGATTTATATGTGGTTTAGGTAATTTATTTCAGGTAGATATGTGCCAATGAAAGTAAATGCTTTTGTAGCAGTGTAGCCCAAATATAAAAGCATTGTGAAACAACCACATTTAGGAAAGCTGAAAAATCCAAAACTTTTCTGAGTACACTAGTGTAGATGTCTTTCATTTAACAAACAAGGCCATAGTATTGCATTCAGCCTTTATCAGATGCATGGGAAATAGAATAATTGTCACTGTTTCAACCAACGTGGTTGGCAGTCTTTAACACAGTCTCACATACCTGCAGTTTAATACATGCAGAAATCAGATAATTTTTTTCTCTTTGCATAATTTAATGCAGTCACCCTCAGCAGTGTAAACTAAAACTCCCCTCTGGGCTCATTTGAGTTCTATCACTAAAAGTGATGGTAACAGTTTCACATTCAGCTAGGATTTATGAAACATGCTGTTAAACAATTGTCACACTTACGACTTGCAAGACTTGATACATTTGCTTCTGAGTTATTCTAGCTGAATGCTAACAGAAATTTTGAACACACCATTATATTTGTGACATGATAAAAACAGCAAGGGTAGACTTTCTGTTTTTTGTTGTTGCTCGAGATATTCTAAGCGAAGAACATTCAAATGTTGAAGGCTTAAATTCACGCATTCTATTTTTAATAGCAAGGCAATATCTAAAACTCTGTAAGGAATGAATACTAGCTGTCACATATTAAAAATAGTGGATTATAACCTACAAAGTGCCAAAACAGATATCAAGTAGAGCTGGTTATACATTTCGCAGGAGTATAGAAGAAAAAGAAGAAATCAACAGTGACATATGCATACATACCAACCTTTCCAGCTCCTTTTGTCTCTGTTCATGTATTTCCCTTCTGTTAATACCATCGCCTACTGGTGGGACAAGGATTTTTGACCGACAAAGATGTATGAGGCTAGAGAATAAGTAATATTATTTATTTTTTAACCCTTGTAAACATTCAGTACTATTTAGTAGCCTGCTCTGTCATATGATACCATAATAAATACAGCAATTCAACTCTAGAACCCTGTTAGAGACTAACCCTAAGTATGAATGTATAGTTAGGCTGCAGTAATTTAAAATGCATATATCTATATCTATATATCTAGATGTTTGTGTGTGTATATATATATATATATATATATATATATATATATATATATATATATATATATATATATACACACACACACACACACACACACACACTTATATACATATATGTATAGATATAGATATATGTATATATATATATACATATATGTATATATATATATATATATATATATATATCTGCAACCAAAGTGCTCAGCATAAGGATAGTCTCAGTGCAGCCTAAAGGATTCATCGCTACTGAAAGTGACAGCTGTGGTTTGTGTCTGCCCAAATGGATCTCAAATTCATAGCCCTTGGACCTCAAGCAGCCCTCAGACCACCAAAATATTAGGTGAGAGAATTTATTATGCTGCATTCCAGGTTGCACTATCTATGTTATTGTTTTGGGGTTATGGAGACCGGGTCTGTCTGATAAGTAGTTTAGTTTTCACATGCCCCTCCCACCAGAATCATTTGAGTTTAAGACCACCGGCTATGGAGTGGCATTAGACAGCATATTTTACAAGGCTGCATTTGACACTCCATCCCCATCTAGTTCTGTGAAAATCCTTAACTAATATCATTTAGCCACACTCGGAAGTCCTCACAATACATCTCTGACATGTCTATGACGGGCCATCTAGTATCACACCAAAAGAGAGGAAAACTGCATATTCTGAGCATTTCTTATCTTAAATTTATCCAGTCCATGGGATGGGATTGTAGACCTTCGATACTAAAATGAGCCTGGGTTGGTCAATTTGGGGAAAATGGGACAAGAACCACATCTACAAAATAGCTTAGGGACTAATCTCATACCAAAGGCTGCCTTGTTGTGCCACGGAAGAGATGTTATGATTTTCTTAGCCCCTGCTTGAAAGTTATGCCATTTTGTTTACTTAACCAGAAGGAATATTCACTACATTTGGTAATTATTTTATTTAGTTATTTTTTACCTTGGTAGGTGGACTGGTCAGCTGACCTTTTTCAGCCAGAATAACCCAGGTTCAGGGACAAGAAGGATTTATAGAGCAAACTGTACTGTGTAAACATGCATACATTGAGTATAAATGCATATTGCAAGGTTCAAATTCATATCACAGTTTTGCTAGATAGTAGGTAGGGACAGTGGGAATCTCGTTCATCCATTCATGTCCTTCACTAATTATATGACGAGGCATTTGGCTACCTTAAGAGAGTCATAGTTACTCCTGACATTTACCCATGCTTCATTGAATTTCTTCACTTTGACATTCAGAGCACTGGGCAGAAATCACATCGAATCAACACCTGTCTCGAGTCTTCATGATGCTTTGTTTTAGTTAAACAGTCGGATTCCCCCAGTCCGCACCAGTTCTAAGTCAGCTGCTAGCTGCCGGATGATGCGGGACACTGGTCGGGACCAGTGCCCGCCACAGCTGGAGCGATCCACAGGAAGGGCCTGGCGCGCATCCAGAGTCACTGCCACCATATCTGCCGGCCCCCCCGGGAGAGGGGAGGGCAGCGAGGGCTGGCAATGCCTCATCCAGCCATGGCACTCACCCAGCCCGCTTCATGCCTGAGCCCGACCGACCCAGCCCTTAGAGCCAATCCTTATCCTGAAATTACAGATCTGGCTTGCCGACTTCCCTTACCTACATTGTTCTAACATGCCAGAGGCTGTTCACCGTGGAGACCTGCTGTGGATATGGGTACGGCCTAGCGTGAGACTTACATCCTCTCCCCAGGATTTTCAATGGCCGGCAAGAACGGGAGTAACTATGGTTTAGGTCTTATCTGGAAAATAGACAGCAAGCAGTACTTTGGCAAAACAATCTGTCTTCACTACTCCCAGTTAATATTGGAGTACCCCAGGGCTCTATGTTAGGTCCCCTACTCTTTTCTTTATTTATTAACAATTTACACATGAACATACCTCAAGCCACCTACATTCAATACGCTGACGACTCCACCTTAATCTGTACAGCCAAGAATATAGCCTCTCTCCTCTCCCTTACCCAAACTGTTTTTCAAAATGTTGAAAACTGGTTTATGCAACACTGCCTCCTCCTAAATCCCCAAAAAAACAAAACTACTGCTTTTTACCCCAACTCACAAATCACCTAATCCTTTCTTCTCTATAACCTCTAACAATGGTACCAACATTACCCCAGATGCTACAACCTGCCTACTAGGTGTAATAATTGATAATCGTGTCAGCTATGATGAACACATAAACTCCACTATAAAGTCTGTTAACAAAAAACTTGGCACCCTCTATAGAATCAAACCCTTCCTTACCCCTGCTGCAAGGAAAACTATTGCCCAAACCCACCTCATTTCCACTCTTTTCTATGCCTCTGTTATATATACTAAAATATCCAAAAACAACCTCTCTAAACTCTCCACCTGTTATAATAGCATAGCTAGATTCATCACCAGCACCCCCTTTAAAACTCACCACTGCCTTAACCTCAAACAACTTGGATGGCTAGAATTGCAAAACCATATACTCAGTCAACAATTACTTATTACTCAAAAGATCCTATACCACCCTAACAACACCCCTATCCTCACTAATCTAATTACACCATATACAAATCTAGCCACACTACGCTCTGCTAATAAGCTTCTAGTTTCCTCAAATAAAGCTAACAACAAAGCTGGGGATTCACTCTTCTCAAACACTGCAGGAAATATCTGGAATCAGCTTCCTTCAGAATTATCTACCCTTGCTTCTACTTCTCTTTTTAAAAAACATCTTAAAGAACATCTAATAACTCATTGGCTTTGTCCATGCGCTAACCCAGACTGATATCTTCTTCACTTTTTACTCTTACCCCTATCCCTACTCCTGTAACCTATGCCTCCATATCTAGTTACTACTCTTTCTTTGATATATGAGAATAACATATATGTTCTCTTCCCTTACCTGAGACTTGCTCATACCTTCTACTGTGTTTTGTATAACTGTTTAGTATAATTTTTACTAAAATTGTTATAGTTTATAAATTTATTATTATAACTGCTTTTAGACTAATACTACCCTGTACTGTGATTCTTCATGTTTCTATGTATTGTTAACTTTGTCACTGTTCATGCTTGGAGCTTTTCTCCCCGGGCCTCTACTGAAAATGGACATATATCCAGCTAGACTAGCCCAGTAAACAAATGTAAAATAAAAATAAAATAAATAAAATAAAAAAAAACACCTGATGCCACCAGAACCATGATGCTTTGCAGGGCGCAGGCCCCTCTCTCGGGGAAAAAACATTCCAGGGTGCCCTGCCCTTTACAAAGAAAAGAGAACTCTCCCAGGGCCCCCGCTGGCTTCTCTGGAATTGTTTGCAACATCACACTGGACGCCGCGAGGCACCTATATCTGCCGCTCTGGATTCGAGGATCTGAACCCGACTCCCTTTCAATCGGCCAAGGATGACGGAGGCCATCGCCTGTCCCTTCGGAATGGCACTCGCCTATCTCTCAGGACCAACTGACCCATGTTCAACTGCTGTTCACATGGAACCCTTCTCCACTTTAGCCTTCAAAGCTCTCATTTGAATATTTGCTACTACCACCAAGATCTGCACCCAAGGCGGCTCCACACTGGCCCTCGCCCTGGGCTTCAGTGCCACCATGGCGGCCCTCATACTTATCACGGCATAGCCCCCTTGGCTCCCAGCACCGGCGACAGCCGGGTATGGGCTTGACACTCCAGCGCCATCCATTTTCAGGGCTAGTTGATTCGGCAGGTGAGTTGTTATACACTCCTTAGAGGATTCTGACTTCCATGGCCACCGTCCTGCTGTCTATATCAACCAACACCTTTTCTGGGGTCTGATGAGTATCTGCATCGGGCACCTTAACCCGAAGTTTGGTTCATCCCGCAGTGCCAGTTCTGCTTATCATAAGTGGCCCACTGGGCGCTCGCATTCTACCCCTGGCTCAAAGCCAGCGAGTTGGGCTTCTTACCCATTTAAAGTTGGAGAAAAGGTTGCGATCGTTTTGGCCCCAAGACCTCTAATCATTCGCTTTACCAGATAAAACTGAGTCCGCCGAGTGCCAGCTATCCTGAGGGAAACTTCAGAAGGAAACAGCTACTAGACAGTTCGATTAGTCTTTTGCCCCTATACCCAGGTCGGATGACTGATTTGCACGTCAGGACCGCTATGGACCTCCAGCAGAGTTTCCTCTGGCTTCACCCTGCCCAGGCATAGTTCATCATCTTTCGGGTCCCACCAGGTGCGCTTATGCTCCACCTCCCCGATGGGAAGATGCACCACCTGCACGTGGCAGGGGGATCCCGCCTCAGCTGGTGTTCTCTGGCCCTCACTTTCATGGCACCGTGGGGTCTCCTGCCCACCCTTGGATTTGTGCAACTTTTAGACTCCTTGGTCCATGTTTCAAGACAGGACTGGTGGGTCCTCGATGTTGCTGCAGACCCCATACACCCAAGGTGAGCCCGCTGGCCCAGTGGTGGGACATGGTCGGGCCGCACTGAAGGCACTCCGGCCCAGTCAACAGTCCCGCCAGGAGCAGGGGGCCCCTGGCCCCTGCCACGAGGGCAGGGGAGGATGTGGCAGCGGTCATCTCACACGACCCCCGGGTGCGGTGAGGGCTGATGCCACAGGCTGTAACACTCCCCTCCAGGGAGGGGAGCCACATTCCTTGTGGCCTTCCCAGCTGACCTGGAGCTGGTCGCTGTGCACTGTCTCAGAGGAAGTGCACCCGACAGTGGCCGTCACGCCCGAGGATGGTCCTCCACCCCCTTGGAGGGGGAGGGGGATCCACCTCACCCGGGCGGCTGGCACAGCCGCCGGGTTGAATCCTCCAGGTGGACTGTGCAGACCCCACCTGTTTACCTCAGAACGGTTTCATGCCCTCTTGAACTCTCTCTTCAAAGTTCTTTTCAACTTTCCCTTACGGTACTTGTCCGCTATGGGTCTCATGCTGGTATTTAGCCTTAGATGGAGTTTACCACCCACTTTGGGCTGCATTCACAAACAACACGACTCCGGGAAGACCTGATCCCGACACGCCGGGGGCTGTCACTGGCCTTACACCGTCCACGGGCTGAGCCTCGATCACAAGGACTTGGGCCCCCTGGGTGGCGCTGGGGAAACTGACTTCCATATGCCACATTTCCCTGTGCCTGTCACCTGGGTAGGGATTCGGCACTGGGCTCTTCCCTCTTCACTCGCCGTTACTTAGGGAATCCTGGTTAGTTTCTTTTCCTCCGCTTAGTAATATGCTTAAATTCGGCGGGTCCCCACGTCTGATCTGAGGTCGTGTTCCAAGCGAGGTTGCAGGGGAGTGGTGGGACAGTGGGGGCCTTGGAGGGGGCAGATGGGCTGGCCATCCTCCCCCCGGAACCCCCAAGTGCCCATTTCCCACCGCTGGACTCCGGGTGGCAGAGGAGGATGGCCGACTCAGGAACCGAGCAGGTGAGCATCGGGCTCTGCCCCAGGAGGGCAGCCTGGTGGCAGCACCACCGACAGCCTCTGGAGGGGTGGGCCGCATGCACGCCTGTTCCCTCCCGTCCTCGGACGGGTTTCCCAGCTTGGGACAGTGGGGGACTCATCTCCTCCATCCGTGTCTCTCTCTGGGAGGATGGGGGGGCCTGCGGTGTGCTCCCTCTTCTCCCTGGCCTCTCCCTCGATGGGAGCCCAACACTCCCTGGGGCGATGGAAGGCACGATGACCCTCAGACAGGCATAGCCCCAGGAGTAGCCCAGGGCCACAAACTGCATTTGAAGTGTCGATAATCAATGTGTCCTGCAATTCACATTAGTTCTCACAGCTAGCTGTGTTCATCAAGCACGAGTTGAGTGATCCACCGCTAAGAGTTGTACTGGTTCTCGTCCGCCAGGGGCACCGCTGCCCATGCTGCATTGTACCTCGAGACGAGCACACAAGGTTTCATGGGCGTTGTCGTGGGTGCCCAGACTGGGGTTACTGGCCCCACACCACGGGACAGCACCCTCACCCTCCCACTACTGCATGGGGAGCCAGCCACCTGTGGTGTACGCAGCGGACTGCACCGCCGGGCCGGACACGGCCTCTGCCTCCATCCTCTCATGGCAGCGGAGAGGTGCCCATGCCTCCCACTATGCAGATGGGCCCTCTCCCTCCCACCACCAGGAGGTGGGGGGGACGGATGCCACCCTTGCTCTCATGCTCCCTCCCCTCTAGCTCCCTCCCTCCCATGGGAGCTGCGGGCTCGGTCCCACCAGCCTCCACTGGGGCACGTGGAGAGACGGGAGTCAGAGAGAGATGCGGAGGGTCAGAGTGGCGGAGCAAGGAGAGGCCCTGGTACCAGGGGACGGTGCTGTCCCGGGACCCTCGGCATTAATGATCCTTCCACAGGTTCACCTACGGAAACTTTGTTACAACATTTACTTCCTCTAGATAGTCAAGTTTGATTGTCTTCTTGGCACTCCACTGGGGCCAATCCGAAGACCTCACTACACCATCCAATCAGTAGTAGCAATGGGCAGTGTGTACAAAGGGCAGGGACTTAATCAATGCGAGCTCATAACCCGCACTGGGAATTCCTCGTTCGTGTGGAATAATTGCAATCTCTGGTCCCTATCATGAATGGGGGTCATCGGATTACCCTGACATGTCAGCCAAGGGTAGACACACATTGAACCATTCAGTGTAGCACGCGTGCAGCCCTGGACATCTAAGGGCATCACAGACCTGTTATTGCTCAATCTCATGTGGCTGAAAGCCACTTGTCCCTCTACGATGTTGGAGACAACCACACGGGGCTGCATAACAAGTTACCATGGCGGAGTCTCATTTGTTGCTCCACCAACTAAGAATGGCCATGCAGCACCACCCACAGAATCAAGAAAGAGCTATCAATCTGTCAATCCTTTCCGTGTCCGGGCCGGGTGAGGTTTCCCATGTTGAGTCAAATTAAGCCACAAGCTCCGCTCCTGGTGGTGCCCTTCCTTCAATTCCTTTAAGTTTCAGCTTTGCAACCATGCTTCCCCCAGAACCCAAAGACTTTGGTTTCCCAGAAGCTCCCCGGCGGGTCATGGGAATAATGCCGCCAGATCACTAGTCGGCATTGTTTATGGTTGGAACTACAACGATATCTGATCGTCTTCGAACCTCTGACTTCCGTTCTTGATTAATGAAACCATTCTTGGCAAATGCTTTCACATTCATTTGTCTTGTGCTGATCCAAGAATTTCACAACTAGCAGCAGAATACAAATGCCCCAGGCTGTCCCTCTTAATCATGGCCTCAGTTCCAAAAACCAGCAAAATAGAACCAGAGTCCTATTCGATTATTCCTACCTGAAGTATTCAGGTGACCGACCTGATTTGAACACTCTAATTTTTTCAAAGTAAACACTTTGGACCCCTGGGACATTCAGTTAAGAGCATCAAGGGAGCACCAAAAGGCAGGGGCTGGGACCGGCGGTAGCTCACCTCACGGCGGACCACCAGCCCGATCCCAAGATCCAACTATGAGCTTTTTAGCTGCAGCAACTTTAATATACACTATTGGAGCTGGAATTACCGAGGCTGCTGGCACCAGACTTGCCCTCCAATAGGTCCTCATTAAAGGATTTAAAGTGTACTCATTCCAATTACAGGGCCTTGAATGAGTCTTGTATTGTTATTTTTAGTTATTACCTCCCTGAGTCGGGAGTGGGTAATTTGCATGCCTGCTACCTTCCTTGGATGTGGTAGCCATTTCTCAGGTTCCCTCTCTGGAATTGAACCCTGAGTCCCCGTTATCCATGGTAGGCACAGATAGTACCATCGAAAGTTGATAGGGCAGACATTCAAATGTCGTATCGCCACCACGAGGGCACGCGATCGGGACGAGTTTATCTAGAGTCACTAAAGCTGCCGGGCCAAGACCCGGATTGATTTTGGTCTGATAAATGCACGCATACCTGGATGTCAGCGCTCGTCAGCATGTATTAGCTCTAGAATTACCACAGTTATCCAAGTAATGGTGGAGCGATCAAAGGGACCATAACTGATTTAATGAGCCATTCACAGTTTCACTGTAGCATCCATGTGCACTGAGACTTGCATGGCTTAATCTTTGAGATAAGCATATGCTACTGGCAGGATCAACCAGATAGGAGCACCTCGGCGGGCGGAGAGGAGGGGCCAGAGCCCAAGCCTCTGCCCGTGGGAGGGGTCCCTCTCCCCAAAGAGGGGGCATCCTGGGTGCTGGTCGGGGACCAGCAACCGTGACCCCAGAGGGCCACTGGCCAGCACAGAGCGCTGCTGCTCTCAGAGCCACAGTGTGAAGGAGAGAGCTCCCAAAGCTCCCACGCTCGGGGGTGCCTGCCAGAGCGGGGCAGCCCGGTGCATGACAGGATCACTTCGCCTCGGCCTAGGCTTGTCAGTCTCACCTCGACTTCACCGCAGAGGGGTGTGGAATGCTCCACACCCCCACCCACGCCTCGCTCCCGGGAAGGAGAAGCTCGACCCACTGGCCATGACCCGCAGAGCCACACTGTGAGGGCCCTCCACCAGTGGGAGTCGGTCAACCCGATTGATCGATGGACAGTGGGGAAAGGCACCTTGGCCCCCACCGTGAGGGCACCCACTGAAAGACGTTCTCCTCGGGGCTGGGACTCAGACTTGCACTCCCCACGGGATGCCCCATCATCCCTTAACTCCTGGAGGCTGTCAAATTGCATTGGATCACGTGTGCTCGGCAGATGAACGGGGGGATGAACCCGTGGGGTGCGACTGACCCCACAGAACTCCCTTCGGCTGTGGAGAGCCAGATCCGCTCTCATGAGGGCTTATGCGTCCCACTGCTTTCCAGTCCAGAGGGGTTCCAGGGACTTTGCAATATTTCTGGGATGCCGTTGGGTACCAGGTGAGGTTGGATGCCTTCATGCTGATGGTGGGAGCTCTTCTGGTCCCTCAGAGTCCCGCCAGTCACTCCCCTGAGGACTTCCATTGCAGGGGGGCTCAATCTGCCCCCACTCACCCGGGCAGGAGCTCTCCTGGTCCCGTGGCCCTCTGCCAGCGGCTCCCTTAAGGACTTCCACCTGGAGGGGGGGCAGTCCAGACCCTCTCACATGGGCCGGGGAGCATTCCCGCCCCGGCTGCTTACTGCCTCTCTCCCCCTTTTGGACTTCCATCCTTGAGGGGGGCCGTGGTCCAGACCCCCCTCACCCAGGCAGGAGCTATCCTGGCCCACCCGATAACCACCCGCTCTCCTTTCCAGACTTCTGTGGGGAGGGACACCCTCCAGGCTTCCAATTCCACCTGGGCAGGAGGGCTCTTTCCCCGGGTTACATATCTCCTGGAGGCTGCCTGGCCAGGCTGTGTCCCCATGCCCTCGGAGCCCCTCAAGGGGGATCTCCCTGTGGACCTGGCTGACCTCGCAGAACTCTCCTCAGCCTCCAAGAGGCAGACACGCTCCAATCAGGATGTCCAAGCCCATGCTCCTTTCTGGTACAGAGCACCATGGTCCCCCGTCTCCAGCAGATCTCCTGGAGGCTGCCTGGATGGGCCATGTCCCCATGCCCTCAGAGCCTCTCAGGGGAACCTGCCTCCAGTCCCAGCCGGCCCCACGTAGCTCCCCTCGGCTGGCAAGGGGCAGGCACACCCTCATCAGGACTTCTGCATCCCGTTCCTTTCCAGTCCATAAAACCACAGTCCCTGTCTCCTCCAGATCTCCTAGAGGTTTCCTGGCCAGACTGTGTCCCCATGCCCTCAGAGCCTCTCAGTGGGACCACCTTCCAGTCCTGGCTGGCCCCTCAGAACTCCCCTTGGCCACCGAGGGGTAGGCACACCCTCATCGGGACTTCCATGTCCCACTCCTTTCTGGTCAAGAGCACCACAATCCCCGTCTCCCCCAGATCTCCTGGAGGCTGCCTGGCTGGGCTGTGTCCCCATGCCCTTGGAGGCTCTCAGGGGGACTCCTCCCATCCCGGCTGGCCCTGCACAACTCCCCTCAGTCGCCGAGGGGCAGGCACACTTCCATTGTGACTTCTGCATCCAGAGGGGTTACGGGGACTTTGAGATATTTCAGCGATGCCGTCAGGTACCGGGTGAGGTTGGATGCCTACCCCTGCCCAGCAGGAGCTCTCTGGGTATGGAGGACTTCCACCAGTCGATCCCTCAAAGACTTCCGTCATGGGGGTGCTCCACCTGACCCTTCACACCTGGGCAGGAGCTCTCCTGGCCCTGCGGCCTTTTGCAGGTGGCTCCCTTAAGGACTTCCACGTGGAGGGGGGTTGTGGTCTGGACCCCCCTCACCCAGGCAGGAGCTCTCCCAGCCCATCTGATTTCTGCCCCTCTCTCCCTTCCAGACTTCCATGGGGAGGGACCCCCTCCGGGCTTCCACTCCACCCAGGCAGGACGACTCTTTTCCTGGGTTAGATATCTCCTGAAGGCTGCCAAACAGTTCCATGTCCCCATACCCTTGGAGCTCCTCAGGGGTCCTCCCTCCTGTCCTGGCCAGCCTTGCAGAACTCCCCTCAACCGCCGAAGGGCAGGCACGCTCCCATCAGGGCTTCCAAGCCCATGCTCCTTTCCAGTCCAGAGCACCACGGTCTCTGTTTCCCCAGGTCTCCTGGAGGCTGCCTGCTTGGGCCATGTCCCCATTCCCTTGGAGCCCTTCAGGGGGACCTCCCTCCAGTCCTGGATGGCCTCATGGAACTCCCCTTGGCTGCCGAGGGGTAGGCACACCCCCATTGGGACTTCTGAGCCCACACTCCTTTCCGGTCCAGAGCACCACGGTCCCCATCTCCCCCAGGTCTCCAGGAGGCTGCCTGGCTAGGCCATGCCTCCGTGCCCTCAGAGACCCTCAGGGGGACCTCCCTCTGGTCCTGGCCAGCCCTGCAGAACTCCCCTCGGTCGCTGAGGAGCAGGCCCACCATCATCGGGACTTCCAAGCCCATGCTCCTTTCCAGTCCACAGCACCACGGTCCCCTTCTCCCCTGGCTCTTCTGGAGGCTGCCTGGCTGGGCCATGCCCTCAGGGGACCTCCCTACAGTCACGGCCGGCCCCGTGGAACTCCCCTGGCCATCAAGGGGCAGGCACGCTCCCATTGGGACTTCCGAGCCCATGTCCCTTTTTGGTCCAGAGCACCACGGTCCCCGTCTCCCCCAGGTCTCCTGGAGGCTGCCTGGCCAGGCCGTGTCCCCATGCCCTCGGAGCCCCTGAGGGGGACCTCTCTCCTGGCTGTCCCTGCAGAACTCTCCTCGGCCACCGAGAGGCAGGCCAACCCTCTTTAGGACTTCCAAGCCCACGCTCCTTTCTGGTCCAGAGCACCACAGTCCCCGCCCCCCCGGATCTCCTGGAGGCTGCCTGGCTGAGCCGTGTCCCTGTGCCCTCAGAGACCCTCTGAGGGACCTCCCTCTGGTCCCAGCTGTCCCCGCAGAACTCCCCTCAGCCGCCGAGGGGCAGGCTCGCCCTCATCAGGACTTCCACGTCCCCCCTTCTTTCCTGCCCAGAGGGGTTATGGGGACTTTGTGATATTTTGGGGATGCCATCAGGTGCTGAGCAAGGTCAGACGCCTTCACCCTGCCTGGCAGGAGTTCTCAGGGTCCCGCAGACTCCCAGCAGTCGCTCCCTTAAGGACTTCCACTTGGGGGGGCGGTCCGGACCCTCTCACCCAGGCGGGGCGCACTCCCCCCAGCTGCTTTCTGCCTCTCTCCCGCTTCTGGACTTCCATCCCAGAGGGTGCCGTGGTCCAGACCCCCCCCTCATACAGGCAGGAGCTCTCCTGACCCGGCCGATTTCCACCTCTCACTCCCTTCCAGACTTCCGTGGGAAGGTACCCTTCTGGGCTTCCACTTCTACCCAGGTGGGAGAGCTCTTCTCTCAAATTAGATATCTCCTGGAGCCTTCCAAATCGTGATGTGTCAAACGTGCTCTCTGAGCCTCTCAGGGGGACCGCCCTCCGATACTTCCCGGCCTCATGGAACTCTGCTGGGCCACGAAGCCTCAGACGGTCCCTCATCTGGACTTCCATGATGCTGGTTCTGCCCTTTGCCCTCCACGTAGGGCTTTCAAGCTCGTGAGGGAGGTGGTCCGGGGTCCCCGCATCTCACATGCACATAAAAAAGTCAGCTACTATACCTTAATGGCAGACACATTAATTATTTAAAAGGAAATCTTTATAAGGTGTTTATAAAGTAATTTACACAGTATTTACAATTTAAGTGTTGTTCATCAGCTGGGTCCTCCTAGTACAGTTTTCAAAAGGAGGCATTTTATTCTTTACAGGCCAGCACATATTTTGCTTCTAAATCATCTAGAGGCATTCCTGGTTAAGAACAACAATTACTGATGTGTTCAAGCAATTTGTCAAATCCCTTGGTGACTTCTGCAGCTTGTACAGAATATACAGCTTGTTTATGCTGTGAGAAGCTATGTGCATGTTTGTCATTTTAAAAGGATGCAATCAAGATCTACCAGACCTACCATGAGCACTTCAGACTATGAGTGATTTTTTTTCTGAACAATATTATATACATTTGTATCAGTGTTTTAGGTATAGTCAAGCAAATAAAACATTTCTGCACTTTTCTCTGCCTTATCAGTGACCTGCTTGTGAACGACAGTGTTGCAGTGGGAGATATTTCTCTCTTCTGCTTATTTTATTTGCAAGACGGGTGAGCAAATCAGACATAGTTTTGTCTGTTTTCAGATGGAAACTGGGTAATTATAAAACAAGTCAAAGGTATCAAATGTAGTTTATCAAGGTGAGATTTTTAACAGTAGCAGACAAAACAGACTGGCTCCAAGTTATAGGCTGAGTATTATTTTGAATTATAGACTGAACTGAGAGAGACACTAGAACAAAAGGACAGCAATAAAATTAACACAAACGTAGTTATAAAACGGTAACAACTAGAAGAGGCATACAGAGTGAAGAAACAAGCAGCAAGAAAACACAGTTAGCTGGTAACACAGTACAGAAAACATTATGATGACATGTACATTGCATAATTTGTTTCTGCATTCATGCAGTTAAGTTTAACTGTAATAGTGAAAGGAAAACTTTCCAGTTTGTTGGATAGGTCAAAGAGTGGGATCCTGGCAGTTTAACAGAGTCAGAGACAAACATGACAAAAAGATGATATGGGAAAGCTTTATGAAATATTAAAATGATGGCTGGCAACAGGAATTTAATGTCAAGTATATGTTAGGTTTTTTTAAGTGCAGAACAATAAGTCAGGCATGAAGGAGGTTTTATTTTATTTTTTTTCTGAGGCTTTAAAATTTTGAGGATGGAAGGTGAGTACTGGAAAGGATACCTGATAGCAAATGGGAGAGATTTTTGCTTGGGGAAAACTAGGCATACAATGAATTGGTCATCACTGTTATTTTAAAGGAAGAAACTGTGAAGGTAAGTCAGAAGTTGAGAGATTGCTGCACAGGGAATATTACTGGGTTAAATTAGAAGTTAAGTGATTGTTCCTCAGAGAAGAGACATGCAGCAAATCAGAAGGGACATTGCCACTTACTGTGTAGTCAGTGGTTGAAGAAGGTATGTAAGGCATTAAATTAGAGAATTAATAATGCCCTATATTATCTGGACAGGAGCGTGTGTGTGTGTGTGTGTGTGTGTGTGTGTGTGTGTGTGTGTGTGTGTGTGTGTGTGTGTGTGTGTGTGTGTGTGCGTGTGTGTGTGTTTTGAGTGCATATGTGCTATAGGAATTATATGTCCATGTGCTGTAACTGTTATATTTTGAATGGCAATTACTTCCAACAACAATTAAATATCCAAAACCAATTTTCAAACATTAGGTGGAGTAACTGTTTTACATCAGAAATATAAAACAGAAATAATATTTACTATAATAAAAATAAATGCAAAAAAAGTAATAGCTCATTTTCTAAATATAATAATGCCATTCAGGGTGGACATTACAGGAAAACAACAGACCTTCCAGAAGTGATGATGCCCTCTGCCTGTGGCATCCAACCTAATGACACTCCTTGCAGACTATTTCCCTGTAACAACCACACTTTTGACCATTATTGCTTGCATAGAAAATGTTTTTCTAAAATAAAAAAATGCATTGGTCACTTAGATTTCCAGTGAAGTGAACTAATGTTTATGGAGAGCCCAATGAAAAGCAAGTGAACCTACACATGACATAAATTTACTATGTCAATAAGGGGAAACAATTGTTCAGGGTGAACATTATGCAAGCAACAATGCCCAACAGGGTGTGTCATTGTGGAAATAATGGCCACCCAAGGGTGTTGTAAAACCTGGTGCTGCAAGAGGAAGGCCTCTACGCCCCCAGAAGGGCATTATTTCCACAATAGCACACACCCTGGAGAGCATTATTGTGCTTAGAGAATGGGCTGTCTGTAAAATTGTTGTGTTTTACTTATTTATTTTTTAATACGGTATTACTTTTTAAATATTTTTGATGTATAATAGTTCTTCCTCCTAATGTTTCAAACTTGCTGTAATACATGTTAATGGTGTTGGAGGAAACATTTTAACATCCAGAATATAAAACTTTAAAAATTATCCAGGTATTTACTTTATTTTTTGATCTCTTACTCCTAAAACATTTGGATTGTTGCCAGTCATTGGAGATTGAAGTTACTAAATAACTACATACATTTGAGTTTCAGCCTTTTATTTCCTTCAGAAAATTCATGCTAACATAAATCCTTTTATTTAAGCAAGTTTATTATTTTATAAGAGCAATAATTAACATCTGTTCCTACATGGCCTTTGTTCCCCCTTTATTTTAAGTTTTATCCAGATTTCTTTGGCTGAGAGGTCCACAGGTATGCAAACCTCTTTACTGCTGCTGTCAGTGGTCGATCTCACTCACTTTCAAACACACACACTCCTCTGCCTCAGAAAATGCATGCTAATACATATCATTTAAAATATGTTCCTAATCTGACCCTTTGTCCCCTATTTATTTTAGGCTTATCCAGATACCTTGGGCTAAGAGGTTGGGAGGTAGGCAAACCTCCTTGCTACTGCCAGGGGATTCCTCGATCACTCTCACTGTTCACTCTCTTACACTTACACACACACACACACACACACACACACACACACACACACACACACACACACACACACACACACACACACACACAGACAGACACACACACACACACACACACACACACACACACACACACACACAGACACACAGACACACACACACACACACAGACACACACACACACACACACACACACACACACACACACACACACACACACACACACACACACACACACACACACACACAGACACACACAAACACACACACACACCCTGTTCTGCTTTCATGCACACATTTACTCACACGTAGACAGAAACTGAAACACACACACTGTTTTCTTTTTCATTTATTTTAAAGTATTGTTTAGCGAGCTTAAAATAATAGCGTGATCGATGTATCTCTCTCCCTCTCATAATCACATGCACTCTCACATACAGACAAAAATACATACACACAAAAACATGCTTTTTTAATTTAATTTTCGTTTTACACTCACTAAACAGCAAAAGCGCTGCTTAGTGAGTGTAAAATTTATTTATTTGTTTTATTTTACATTTGTTTACTGGGGAGGTCTGACTAGACTGAGCTGTACATTTTCAGTGGAGGCCCAGGGAGAAAAGCTTCAGAACAATTGCTAACATACTATACATAGGATATTTACATGGGCATTGTGGTTTAGACATACAGTTATAAAATATAGCAGATAATACATGATTGCATAAGATATTTACATAAGCATAGTGGTTTAGACATACAATTAAAAGTGTAGCAGGTAGTGACATATAATTGTTGCTCATACAGTATGTTTAGTAGAGATAATCTTGAAGATGTAGTGAAGATAAGACAAGAAAGGAAAAACTAAAAAATACTAGCCAGATAATCTTGAAGATGTAATGAAGATAAGAGAAGAAAGGAAAGACTAAAATGGCGGCCATTAGTTTTTTTTTTTCCAGTCCAAACTCCACAGCAGCTTAGTATACTGCTGTGAAGCACTGGACTCATTTTTCAGTGGGCATTACCTGTAGATTAATACCCTGTTGGAGAACATTCGTTCTCCATTCAGGGTATGATCTACAGGTCGCCATGCTCTAAAGGGAAATCATAGACTTTCCAGATGTGGTGAGGCCCTTGCCTGTGGCATCCAACCTCATGATACCCCTTGCAGGCTATTTCTCTGCAACATCCACACTTTTGGCCATCATTTTTTTGCATAGAAAATGTTTTTCTAAAATAAAAAAATGCATTGGTCAATTAGAATTCCAGTGAGGGGAATTAATGTACATGAAGAGCCCAGTAAAAAGCAAGTGAACCAATGTATGGTATAAAATTACTGTATCAAATGAGGAAAAATTTGTTCAGCAACAATTCTTTCACTTGCTAAAATAACTGCAATACCTCTGTTCAAACACAAACACACACACACACACACACACACACACACACACACACACACACACTTCTGATGACAAAAATAAATCAAATTGATCCATGAAAAAAATCTCCTTACCATATACCATATCAAATTTTACAGTGATTGAGACAAATAGTGTGCTGTTTCACAATTAATTTCATTCATAATCACTGGCCATTGAAAATTTTCTTGAAACTGAAAATGCCTGTCATGACATCATGAAGACTGTATCCACAATCCCTCACTATCTTCTTTAGTGTATAAGCTACCATTTTATTCTATTACAGCTGCAGCAATAAGGTAGTCTTATATCCTAGTAACCCTAGTAAGACAATTTGTCAGTTATTTCTCACAGGTGGAGCACTCATTTATGAAATTTAACATATTTGAATATTTGATGCTACATTAGTAAAGCCATTACATAAATAAGCAAATATTCTAAGTATGGTATGGTAGCAGCCATAATGTTTTGCTAATGCCTAATTTGACATAATTTTGCAGATGTGGATATAAGGAAAAAACAAGTCAACAGTAAAAGTAAACTATTTCAAAAATGTCATAATATCTGCTTTGTTTTCAAGTCATTTGCTGCTTTAACATCAGAAGTATATAGAAAATAAAATTAACTATAAAACACAGATATAGGAGAAGTGTGACAATATACTTTAATGTAATGTGCACAACAGGAAAACAAAGTTTCTTTCTCGTATTATCTCTTTTAACTCATTAAAATAATTACAGCATCTCAGGGCAACACTTAAATTAAAGAAACGTGGACATTCTTTTTCTTGGATCAGTTTTATATAGTTTTGTTATTTGAACAGTAATAAGCATTTGGGATGTGTGTATGTGGGTGTGACAGAGACAGAGAGAGAGAGAGTAAACAGGGGTGCTGTAGTTACTTTAGTAAAGTAAAAGGAATGCCGCCAGAACAAAATGTTTTTGTCCTGTTGCACACTGATTAGAATAGGACACTCATTTTTCAGTGGGCTCTCGTGAATTAATTCACAGCATTAAAACTCCAAGTGCTGTTTGGGCTGTTGTTATATTTGAAGCCTTTTTTTCTAAGGGAAGTATAAATGTTTTAATTTTGATGCTATTTTCTTTTTGCCATGAAGCCAGCTGACTTATTGGGCTCATTTCTTAATGAGGGTCTTCATTCCCATGCATTTCTTCACACAGCAAAAGACAGAAGGGGCAACTGTCATCACACTAGAGAAATGAAATAGTTGTAGCTCGAAGACTAATCCCTCTCTGTCTATTACAACTATGTATAGACTGCAAGCTACACACCTTGATTTTACACCAACAGGTTGACCAAAGGGGAACTATTAAGATGACATCTAGGTATCAGCCTTGGTTTTTCATAGTGCACAGCTATAAAAGTTATTGCAGGCTATGTCCGAGAGAAATGGAGAATATAATTGCATTATTTACAGAGATGCCTACATAATTCAGTAAAAGGAATGACTTTCTGCATGCATTCGCTCTTCTGTTGGTTATAGTAAGCCAGTTATACCACCAGGGTCCTGGAAGTATTACTTACATGAGCACAGGTTAAATCCTACACAATTGAAAATAGTGCGGTGCCAGGCAGATAGAAATGGAGAGAACGCACAGTTCTGCTGTTCTGCAGTTTAGTTTTTAAAACAAAAAGTCATGCTTTCAGTTCTTGGAATGTTTAGGAGGAGTCATTTTGCAGAAAGCCAGGTAGCCCATCGAGGAGGGCCTCACAATGCAATGGGATTCAGCTTGTTAACAAAGAGTCAGAATACTGAAGCAGTAGATAATTTGAACAAATATGGTCCAAATATGAGGAGAGATATGAGGCAATACTGTAAAGGATTGAGCTCCATGACATGTTACATCTGACAGGGAGGAAAGAAGAGGTGCTAGAAGACAATTTAAGCACCCTTCGTTTTTACAAGCAACTGATGAAGCAAAATAAAAAAAATGCATCCTTCCTTATTATCTGCCCACCTTCACCCAAAAACATTGGACTCTGTAAATGTGTAAGAAGTTCATATATCTTACTTCTCTGAAGAGGGACAATGGCTAACGGCTTTACATAATACATGTTTAACTCTTGTTATTAAATGTAAGTTTTGCATAACTCCTTTTTGTTTCTGTTTTGTAAGAGCACTGCATATGATTCCTTGTGTTATGAATATGTATGTATACCTTTATGTGGAGTTCTGCCTTCCTGAAACATTTCTAGAAAGAACATTGTCATAGTAGGAGATCTTCCATTTATTAAAATGCAAAATAAAAGAGTATTGCTCTCCATTTAATTTCTCCAAGTGTTTTTTTGGGTTTGTACTTCTTCTTCTTCTTCTTTTTTTTCGGTTCTTCCGCATACAACCGTCCGTTTACTTCCGTCCGGCAGTAGAGCTTGCTGGCTTGCTTGCCGGGCCTAACGCACAACCTTCAACGAAGGAATGCCCATTCACGCATGTCGTCACACAGTAGACGCTTTAACTGAGAATGGAACGGGCAACGTCTAACTGTGAGGCAACACTACCATGATGAAAATGAACCCCATTCCTAAGGAAGGGTATGTTTAGAGCTCATGAAATTAGTATTGTTTCAGTCTTTGATGTTAGCCAAAAGCGATTTTCCCAGCAACACAATATGCAGCACAATGTGTTCAAAATTGCCTCCTGCAGTTCATACGGGGTAACATGTATTGGTAGCATATTTAAGTATCACTGTAAATTCCTATAAGAAGTCATTTATGTACTGCAAATCTAACATCTTTCAATCACTCAGAATTCATCCACAGTATATTGAAATACATTAAATTCACAAAACTACATTAACATCCTTACACACAAAAAAAGTGTTCACAAGAATATGGTATTTAAGACCTTTAAACTAGATTAAAATCCTAATAAAATAAGTGTTTTATTTTCACTTTTAAGCATTTGCATTGCTGATATTAGTACAGCAGGGTAGCTTAGGTGCTGCCAGCCCTAAAGTTATGCCAGGTCAAAGCTAGAAGGTTCTTTTTCAGGTTATAAGATAGTTACATGCTGAGCTTATATTTTCTCTAAACATTTGTCTTGCTAGATATGAATGCAGTAATCTGACAGCCATAGGTTTGCTGGGTTAGGTAGGGGGCTCCCCCCACCCCCCCCCCACCCACCCCACACCCACCCACCCTACCTAACATAACTAAAACAAAAATAAAACTAAAACCCCCCCTGCTGGTGCCCTGCCGCGTCACTTAGTAGTTTATGCCTAAGGCCGGCCATGCTGACAGCTGGTATGCATTCTGGCACATGGGTGGCATGGAGTCCTTTTCTGCATGTGGGGGAGTTGTGGGAAGTTATTGACTAGTTAAAGATTCTCATTAATTACTAAGGGATCCTTCCACTTTAATAGTTTTGAGAGGCTGACATCAACTCCAGCTTTAGTACGTCTAAGGATGATGACCTACAGTGCATAGATACAGAAGGGATTAGTGACAGTGAGGGAAACTGTGTCCAAATGTGTTTTTGGAAGATAGAAGCTGCAGCAGGTGGAGGTGAGAAATGAAGATATGGCAAAGGTCAAAACTAAACAAGTCCTTAAGCTCTCTCTAAGACCAAGAACACTGCATCAATGGGCCTAGACAATATCCCAAGATGCTTTCTAACTAGCATGAAACATGATCTATCAGGCCCTCTGGAATTGCTATTTACTGTAACTGTAGCCTCCAAACAGGCTTCATGCCTCAAGAATGGAGAACAGCAACAGTTCATCCCTCTGCAAAAAGGTGGGCCATCTACAAATCCTGGAAACTACAGACCCATAAGTCTGATTAATCTCCTATGTAAAGTCATGGAAAGAATTATCATGGACATGATCAGTAATGACATAGGAAATCTCCAAACACTGGACCCAAACCGATTTGGTTTCATCAAGAGCAGGTCATGTCTAATCAACCTGGTGGACTTTTTTGAGAAAGTCACCAAAGCAATGGATGAGGGCAAAATGGTTCACACTGCATACCTTGACTTGGCTGAGGCATTTGCACAATCCCCCACTCGGGCATTGTTGACAAACTTAAAGAGATTAGTTACAAACCCTTATGTCATCCAGAGGATAGCCAGCTGGCTCAGAGACAGGAACCAGGAAGTTAGACTTGGGGAGTCCACCCCTACAAAGAGGCCAATCACAAGCAGAGTCCCTCAGGGATCGGTCCTGGGACCTCTCATTTTTAGCCTTTACTTTTCTGAAGTCAAGGCCAATATCAATGGCCTCTGGCTGACTAAATTTGCAGGTAATTGCAAATTTGGACCTTTCACTGAATCATCCACTGACACAAATGTTCTCCCAGAAAGGCTGACACAGGCAAATGATTGGTGCCAGAGTCATGGACTAAAACTAAATTCCAACAAATGCATAATAGTATCCTTCGGGAAGTCATTCACCCCTGGTAACTATCATATTAACAATACACCACTGAGAGGTTACACAGTAGTCGAGGACTTGGGGACACTCATAGACAGCTAACCTTTGACCATCATGTGTCTACACTAGTGAGGAAATAATTCTATGCTGTGCAACTTATAAACAAAGGTATGGCATCTATGTCCAAGGAAGTCAATGTTCTACTGTATTCAGCATTCATTAGACCTATCATTGAGTACAATGCCCCCTTTGGTATGTACCTAACCAGGCATAGCCTACAACTGGAATGTTCACAGAGGTTTCACTAAATGAACAGAGGGCATAAGTAACATGTCCTATGCAGACTGCCTCAAGGCCCAATTCCTGTATCCTGTCTCCTATAGACTCTTGAAGGGAGATCTATGCCTGGCATACAAGGCATTTGTCAGACCCCACTCTGATGGATCTTTTGTATATCTGCAAAACAAACAGCATCTAAAGACTTAAACTTTGCCTGTGATATAAATACGACCTGCTGGAGAGACAGGTATGTATGGCAGAGACTACCTTTTCTGGAACAGGTCCCCCATCCATGTGAAACAAAGTTCCTCCCCAATCCAATTCAAGAGTAACTTGGACAATTGGATAGGGAACAGGAAATTCATCACTGGTTTGGCACCTATGTCTCTAATGGACACAGGCAGCCTGTAAATGATTCATCTCCAGGCCCCTGTTTGTAAATGTTTCACCTCTCATGCCCCTGCTTACACTTATCAAGGGTATCAGAACTTGTCAGAGATTTAGGATGCATGGCTAGGCTTAAAAGGCCCCTGTAGTCACTAGCCTAGTAAACACATATGAAGCTATAAACATAGGTGAAAAAAAGATGTTGAAATGGCCTGCCTTGGTAGCTTGGATCATTACTGTGATTGCTATTCATTAGCAACAAGGAGGAAAGGTTGAGACTAAGTGCTGTATCCAAGAATGGATTTGATTTAGTCCCAGAAATAAGAAAAAGATTCATAAATTACAAGTATTGGATAGTGGTAGAATGCACTTCCACCCTAATAAAATATGGATTTACACAATTTAGCTTATTTTTTAAGCTAATAAACAGTTCTGATTTCCTAAATGCCAACTAGAGATAATCTCTTTAAACGTGTGCCACAGTATCTTCTGTCATTTGATGAACCTCTCCCTTAGGCAATGTCCCATTAATAGCAACTAACTTACTCAAAGTGCTAGGAAGTAGTCACTTAGAAGTCAAATGCAATTTTCTCTGGAAGATGAGTGCACAAGCTCAACAAATAATCTCAGGTAAAAAGGGTGAAAAGATAAGTGATGAAATACCTACATATGAAACTATAAAGTACTTTGATGGGACACTGGAAAACCAGAAAAAGGCTCAATATGGCCACAGTGATACAGCGCTGACATTTAGATGACATATTATTATGATATTCTCTCACAATACACGCATGGGAAGGAATATGTTGATATAAGATGACATTTTTGGGAATCTGCCAGTCATGTCTAATATCACCTGAGATCATACGTTCAGATCATGTCAATGTAGTAATGTCATGAAGTCTTTCAGTGCCACCTTCTGAATGATTGCTTGCGCAATAGTAAAATGTTTTATTATTTTCTAGACTTGGAATAATAAGTGCATCACTAAAATTCTGTATGGTTTAGGGATATAATGCCATACTACTGAGGTCTGTTACCAGGGGCGGTTCGTGGCATCGGACTGCCGGACTGCAGCCCCCTCAGCTAAAAAGAAGAAGAAATCTGTAGAAGAAGAAATCTGTAAAAAAAAAAAAATAAAATAAAACCTTTGCAGCTGTTTATAACTTTAATTCGAGTCCATGACTCGGAAGTACGCGCATGCGCACTTAACCGCCTTGGGCTGTGGCGGTTTTAAACAGATTTTTTTTTTTTGTTTTGATTGCAGCCCGGTGGTGTAATGAAGGCATCATTGTGATGCCCAGAAGTCTATGCGGTTCCAAACCACATAGAATTGGAAGGGACTCGGACTGTGACGTCCGCAGGCACGTCATGATGTACTTGCTGGGCTAAAGGCTGCTGATTGGTTGTCGCTCTCTTCCCGGGCTTTATGTGCTGGGAAAAGAGCGAGAATCAGTCAGTTGAGTTGTGGGCTTGACTTGTGGTGTCCGATTTTATAATTTGATAATTGGCATTGGATTTTAATTTTTTTTTTATTTGGGCGGATTTTGTCAGCTGTGCTGTGCAGCCTGTGCTAGCCTAGCCTGAAGGAAGAAGAACAGAAAAAGAAAGAAGAAGAAAGAGAAGAAGAACAGAGTAGAAGGTGCAGAATTAAAGTAAGTATTGTAGCTCATGTAAATGTGCAGAGAATCCCACCCATCCAAGGTTGACACAAGTACTAGAGTGGCTTTTCATCTGTCCTTGATTTTTACAGAATGGTCTGGTTTCTGTCATATTTTTTGTATTGTTGATTTATGCTTATTACTCAAAGTGCCTGTTGCTCTGTGTTTAAGTAGCAATACTTTAATGACCATCAGGTAAGCTTGGCTGAGATTGCAAGATGCAAGTAAGCTTTAATAAGCATACTGTTAAAGAATTGCCAACATTGAAAGCCTTTCTGTTGCCATGTAGAGAATACTTAACTAGATAATGTATAAGCCTTGGGTATTGAAATGCATATGCCAGTATTTGTAATAAAGGACAGAATTACATTATTTTAAGAGTCTCATTACACTTGGAGACTTCCAGTCATCTCTGCAGGCTTTACCCATAAACCGAATGCCAATCGCGTGGTCCATAACCTGTACAGTAATCCTTTTAAGCAATGTATCTTGAGCTTATTTCTTGTTTGCTTTTCATTTTTTACTTTGATCATGTTTTCCCCATGAAACAAGTAGATGTCAGGCAGCAGGTCTTTTTGGATAAGGAACATTTTTACAAGTGGGGGCATCAGAGATTTCTACTTTCAGCATGTTACTTGTTACTTTAATAAAGCTGAATATAAATTATAATTAGAACTGCAGTGCAAGAAGTGGTTTGAGTTGAGTGCTGCTTGTTTTTCTTATACTTGATTTTGACTGGCATTCCATTAATATATTTAAAAAAAAGTAATTTATTTTTTCATGCCTCACAACCTTTTTTGTTTCCATCTAGATATTACGCTGTCATGCAGCCAATGCATTGAAATATTTTTATTCTTCTACACTTCATTTTGTCTTGATTGGACTCTCATAATGACGGTTTGGCACCCAGGGCAGTATATTTAGTTTTTGTGGTTTGCTACTACAGGTGTGTGTGTGGTAGGGAATACCTCAGGCTTGAACCCTGTACCTTGTATGCAGGTGTTAAAGACCTGAATTCCCTACCCACCACCATTTGTAAAAAAAATTGCAGATTTTGCCTCATATTTGATCTGATCTGTTCCTCATAATATCTGTGGTTTGTAAATGCTGCAATGCTTGATGTTTGATAGTGCAGTGGTAGCATTGTTGCCTCACAGCTGCAGGTTCTCAGGTTTGATTCTTGGCTAGGTTGCCTTCTTTGTGGGGTCTGTATCTTCTCCCTGTGTTTGTGTGGGTTTGCTTTTGTGTCCTCCCATGTTACAAAGACATGTCTGCATTATTTCTTCCTGGGCCTCTGCTGAACATTTTTTTTGTTCCAAGTCAGACTGTCCTGATTAACAAATGTTAAATAAAATTGACAGGCATTTGAATTTCAGACTTCAGGTTTCTGAAGGTTTAATTCCTTGTATATTTGATGGGGCAGTGGTAGTATTGTTGCCTCACAGCTATAAGTTTTCTGGTTTGATTCTTGGCTGGGGTGCCTTCTGTGTGGAGTCTGCATCTCCTCCCTTTGTTTGTGTGGATTTGCTCTAGTGCCCTGTCATTTTACAAAGACATGCCTGCAGTATTTCTCCCTGGGTCTTTGCTGAAAATTGTTTTTGTTCTGTCAGCAGTAAAATTGACAGGCATTTGAATTTCAGACTTCATGTTCTTCAGAAAATATATAGTAACACAACCGTAACACAACCTTTTATTTTAGCAATTTTCTAAGTTTATAAGATGAATATTTGAAATTTGTCCCTATTTTTGGGACTGTATTCCCCCATTATTGGCTTTGTCCAGGTTTTTTGTGCTAAGGTTGACAGCTATGGCAAGAACTGAATTCACTGAATATGTTTGAGGGCTGTATTCCCTCGTTACTGGGTTTGTCCAGGTGTTTGTACTAAGAGGTTGACAGCTGTGGTGAGAAGTGAATCCACTAAATGATAGCCATTTAAGTTTCAGTCTTCCTCTCTTTTACAAAGCAGCTGATTTGGCATAGTGGTATGTTGCTCTGACTGTTTTGCACAGGGACCTTGGCAGTAAAATGTATGGTAGTAACACAGCATTTTATTCTAGCAACTTTCCAAGATTATACAAGCAATGTTTAATGTGTCCCTGGTTTTTGGGATTTTGACCCCCCCCCCCCACACAATAATTTTGGCTTTTTCCAGTTTTCTTGTACTGTGAAGTTGAGATGCAGTTGAGTATTGAGTAGATTTTACAAGGAGCTGAAAGCTGCAGGGGAACAGGAGTTTAGTGTTGCTTAAATGAAGTTAGTTTGCCTTGTTAATAGCACAACAGGTTGTGTACTTGATTTTGATGCAGAAGGCTGTGGGTTCTACTCCCACAAGGGGTGGATGCTGACGTATTGAGAATGTTCTCCTTGGTGAAGATACTAACTATGAGTCTGTTATCAGTTTGCCATCCATTTCCTCTTGCAATATTACTAGCTTATTGTTTTAATGTAATATAGGCAATTTATTCCTGAGGGGCAACAGACACTTTATTTTTCGATGAAACCATGAAATATAAAGGTGTTTGCTAGCAGCAACCTCTTCATTAGTTACAGATTTCTTTAATGTGGAATTATTTAGATGACTTTTACTTCTTCAGAGATTGTGCATATTTACTGATAATGGACTGTAGAATTGTGCATATTTACTGATAATGGACTGTAGAATTGTGTATATTTACTGATAATGGTGGACTGTGCAATTGTGCATATTTACTGATAATGGTTGACTGTAGAATTGTGCATGTTTACTAATAATGGTGGACTGTGGAAGTCTGAGTAGACTTTTATGATAAATGTTCTGAACTGGGCAGTTTTGCCATTATGGGTGCATGCGTTTTGTTTCATTGCTTACTGGAAAAATGTTCAAAACAAATTTAAAACGCCCTCTAACAACTGTACTGTATTGTACAAGGAATATAATTTAGTACAATGAGGAAGGTGCATCAAAGAGCACATGTATGTTTCATATGCAAGGGGCCTATGATTTGAAAACAGCCCAAAATTAATCTTTATCTGCCACTGGCAAAATGTATTTTCTTTGAATGTGGGTTTCAATGCTGTTTCAATGAATGTGAGTTTCAAGGGCAGAGAAGTTTTAATGCTAAGTTTTCATTGTGAGACTGCATTGTTTTGTTTAGCAGATGACTTAGTGTTTGTGCTGTAAAATACAAAATAAAACTTTCAAATGAAGTCCAACTCATCATAGAAGTAAAGCAGTATGCACATTAGTGTTTTTATGGTAAATGGAGTGAAATAGCCAAGCAATGGTTCATTGGAATGGCTGCAGAGGCTCCATTCAACCATGATTTTGTCAGGTGGGAAGGGCAGCAAACTCAGACAGGCCCAGCTGAACTATACCTCCCAACTGTCCAGATTTTCAAAGAATGAATAGATTTTTGCTTCTTATTTTTGGTTTGTTCTTCATAAAATTTGTAGTTTTCTGGCAAATCATTTAGGAATTAAGTCACTAAATAATGATACACTGAGTTTCAGACTTCATAACCTTCAGAAAAATGCATGCTAAAGTAAGAACTGTTATTCTATCAACTGTCTCAATTTATACAAGAGCAATTTTTAGTACTGTTTATATGTTCCCTCAATATATTTGGCCTTGTTCAGATTTACTGCATTAACAGGTTGAGAGGTACATGCAAATAAATTGCTTTATAGAATTAGGCATAGCCAACCTCTCAACTGTCCCCGATTTTGGCTCAAAATGTTGCTCTTCCCCCTAATAATCCCTCCGCAAAATAGCAATTTTGGGTTTACAATTAAGAAATAACTGTAATAATCAAAGTTATAGATTACTTGAAATGCATGTAGATTCTTTTATTTTGTCAGCTGCTCAAGTTAGCAGTACTAATATTAAAGTGTCCCTTCTTTGACAGGTTTCCAGCTGTATTGTGTGGCTATTTTATATTTTTGCATCACATTTTTGGTCCATTTTTCATAAAATTGTGTTTTTTGGCAAATTAGTGACAAATGACTAAAGACTGAAGTTAGAAAATAATGACAGACATTTGAGTTTCAGATTTTATACCCTTCAGAAAATTCATACTAATGCAAGACCTATTCTATTACCTTTCTAAGTTTATTAGAGCAATATTTAAACATTGTCCTTATTTTTGGGCCTTTGTCCCACTTCTGTGTATGGCTTTGTCCAGATTTCTTGCTCTGAGGTTGAGAGGTATGACAAATGTGTCAGGGCCATCACAGTCAGCCAGAGACATTTCAAATTGTGATATACTTGTTGCATCCCACTCCCCCATGTAGTGACTCTGGATGTGTCCAAGCAAGGCAAGGAGAAGTTATGCAGTGTAAATGTGCAGTGTGTCCCCCCCATCCAAGGTAGACACAAGTACTACAGTGGCTTTTCATCTGTCCTTGATTTTGCAGAATGGTCTGGTTTCTGTCATATTTTTGTACTGTTGATTTATGCTTATTACTCAGATTTATGCTTATTACTCAGAAAGTGCCTTTTGCTCTGTGTTTAAGTAGCAATGCTTTAATGACCATAAGGTAAACTTGTCTGAGATCGTAAGATGCATGTAAGCTTTAATAAGCATACTGTTAAAGAATTGCCAACAATGAAAGCCTTTCTGTTGTTGCCATGCAGAGAATACTTGACTAGATAATGTATAAGCCTTGGGTATTAAAGGACAGGATTCCATTATTTTAAAAAGCTCATTACACTTGTTGGAGACTTCCAGTCATCTCTACAGACTTTACCTATAAACTAAACAGAATGCCAATCATGTGTGGTCCATACCCTGTACAGTAATCCATTAAGCTGTGTATCTTGAGCTTGTTTCTTGTTTGCTTTTCAGTTTTTACTTTGATCATGTTTTCCCCATGAAACAAGTAGATAGTTGTCAGGCAGCAGGTCTTTTTTGGATAAGAAACATTTTTACAAGTGGGGGCATCACAGAGATTTCTACTTTCAGCATGTTACTTGGTACTTTAATAAAGCTGACTATAAATTATAATTAGAACTGCAGTGCAAGGAGAAGTGGCTTGAGTTGAGTGCTTCTTGTTTTTCTTATACTTGATTTTGACTGGCATTCCAGTAATGTATTTAAAAAGTAATTTATTTTTTCATACCTCACAACCTTTTGTTTCCATCTAGATATTAAGTAAGCTGTCATGCAGCTAATGCATTGAATATTTTTATTCTTCTACACTTATTTTTGTCTTGATTGGACTCTGATAATGAGGGTTTGGTACCCAGGGCAGCATATTTAATTAAAGTTAGTTTTTGTGGTTTTGAGCATAGCTCCTCCCCTTTCTAGTTGGCCACACCCCATCCCCTTGACCCCACCCATTCAGCTGTCTCCTGCAGCCCCCCCTTGATTTGAAGTCACCAGCCGCCACTGTCTGTTACACTGTGTGATTACAGCTGGTTATCTTGTCATACAGAGGATAGGAAGTGGTAATGATGAACAATGCAAACTAAGTTTCAAATAAAGAATAACTAGATTGTGATATACTTAGGTTTCTAATAATGGCATATAATAGGCCAGGCTCTAAACATTTATATGGGCAAAAAGTAAGCCTCAGTGGCAGAAGGTCAAGGTCACAAACATGAACAAACAGAGACTGATCCAGCACTAAGTGACCTAGGCAACTGCCTAGGGCCCGCAGGTGGTTGGGGGTGTTACAGCATTAAACTAAAAAAAAAATTGGAACCACATTTAAAAAAAGAGATGTCCTCTGCCGATTTTTTTTTCTCACAGGATTCTTTAAAAGACAATTTCCTGCTGCTCAGCCTACAGCCTTTTTCATTGTCTCTACATCCCTCACTGGATGTAGAGCCAATGAGAGACTTTCACGAATTGACACAATTTATTAAACTGAGTAGGGCTTCAACAACAGGCTGAAAGTGTAATGGGGGTGAAGCCAGAGGTGATGCCAGGCTAAAAATGAATGCTTGTGAAATATGCTTATGCCAGGCTGAATGAAAGGAAATGTATTCCATTTTGCATGTTTTTTTTCCTCTCTGTTCTGTTCTGGCATGTTGATATGGCATGTTTATTTGCAATATATATGTCACCTAATTAACACTTTTGTTTGTCTAAATTTTAAAGGACAGAGGAAGGGTCTAGTTCTTAGACAGCATGGCATCTTCCTCAAAAATAACAGACAAAGATGAAACAGCATTGTAATGCAAGATTCAAACAAACTCTTTAACACAAATCTGGGATGCAATTAAAGAAAAAAAAGATGTGTAAGTGTTGAGACAAACTTTGACTATTGTGATGGGTGTGGGCTTGCTGGTTTATGACCAGTCTCCACAGTAACAATGAAGTCACAAAAGGACTTCAGCTATAGAATTTCACTTTAAAGGAAAACTCCACCTTAATACTAAAATATATACATATTTCAATCTTTGTTTTCTGAGCTGTTTTAACACATCAGAGTCACTCTGACTGCTTCTTATCGATTTTTATTATGTTTTCTGCAAAATGGCTACCAATGGGGCTTAACATATCAACGTGATCTTGTTTTTCTTCAAGCCTTTCTCTTTCCCATAATCCATTTAAAGTCTGCTTTATATGAGTCATGCTAGTCAGACATAAAGTAGTGGTGTATTCCCATGCCAAAGACATATAATGGGATTAGTATCAGTCACTGCCATTTTATATACCTTCTGTAACAGGACTGCTTCTTTTATTTCTTGAATGGTCCTCATTCATGTGTGCTCAGGGCTTGTTTTACAGAATACAAAGGAGTTATACAGCTGCAACCAAAAATTAGCTAAATTGCAGACCTTTGTTCAAAATATCTTTTTATAGTCCAGGATGAACTGACAGTCCCCACCCTCCATTCTTTGGTAAATATATTGCTGCTTTACAAGAGTTACAAGAAAAAACTTTTTCTAACTTTTCTCTAAATGTCACAGACATTTGTGATCTCAAAAATAGCCTCCCTAGTTAAGGAAAATCACAAGTCAATTTTTAACTATGTTCGAAATCTTAATGGGAATACCCAGCTCTGCACAGACCTGGTTCTGGAAGGCATCACTCATACTCAACTGGAGGAAATAGCCAACCTGCTAGCTGACAGATTTGGATCAAACGTGTCCCCCTGTCCCACTGGTTGTCCTCCAAAGTATACCTGCCACCATTCTTCAGCCTATTACCTCAAGAGATCAGCTCATATCTGCACACTCTAAGGCTAAAAACATGGCATCCATGGGACCAGACAACATCCCAGGTTACCTTTTAAACAACATAAAACCTGACCTAGCAGACCTACTTGGATCCTCATTTAACAACAGCCTCTGGACAGGATATGTTCCAGCAGAATGGAGGACAGCAACAGTCATCTCTCCACAGAAAGGGGGACCATCAACAAACCCAGTGAATTATAGACCCATAACCCTGACTAGCCTCATCTGCAAGACTATGGAAAGAATCATTATGGACCTCATGGGGTCCAAATAGAGAGAAGATAAAATCAGCAAAAGGAGAGAAGTATTGCAGGAATTGAATTCATCCTCAAGTCTTGGTGAGTACCTTCACGAGATGGACTCTGTTTTTCACAAAAACTTACCAAGACTGTACTCATATAGCATATATCATGGACAGAAGTAGTTTAAAAACTAAAGAAGATAGCTGGGTGCACAAGTCCCAGAATAAAAAGTGCCCAATCCTGGTAGGAGTACTGGTATCAGGACTGGAAGAAATGGCAGTGTAGAATCCTCAGGACATGGAAATATTCCTACAGTGGGGCTAGGCTAGGCCCAAGAGGAGGATGGATGTAGCAGTCCACAAAAATCACAAACACTAATAGGCCAAAAAAGAGCCATACAGATGACAGAGTGGACTATTGATTATAAGAAAGCAATTATGTATTGTTACTATTATGCAAGAAGTCTAGTATTTCCTGTCAAAAGATATGCAAAAAGATTAAGACAGAAACTACAGGAAAGAAAAATACTTCCACAAGAAAAACTGTCAGAAGCTTCAAATAAAAATTTGTGCTCATTAATACAGCAGATCCATCAAAAACACTACATAGACCAAGAAACCTTGTGTCGTTTGGAAAAAGAAGTGACTGAGGAAGTGCAAACATTTAAAGAACAAAATTTAGAGATGTTTAAAGGGTATAAAAAGGAAAGAAAGAAAGAGATATCTGATATGGTGCAATATTTATACAAAGGAGAAAGCCAAACTAATCAACACAAAAAGGCAGCCCAAAAGATATTTGAAGAGAAATGCAGGCAAAGGTATCCAGATATGGAAAATTTCACAATAAAAAAACAAGATCACAAAGAATAACTGTAGAACAAAAGATTAGTCAAGTAGAAGTTAAAAAAAATAGAAAATGAAGTAATGGAATATTTCAGAACTGAAGGACTCAGTTTAGAGAGTCTACTTAATTAATGCAAAAAGGGCAGCACCAAAGATATTTGAAGACAATTACAGGCAAAGACATCCAGATATGGAAAATTTTACAATACAAAAATAAGAAAACAAAGAGGAAAAGTAGAAAAGAGGATTAGTAGTGGAGCAGTTAAAGAAATAGAAACTGAGGTTATGAATTACCTGCAAAGTGAAGGATTTAGTGTAGAAAATTTAACTCAGATAACAACACAACAAGATAGAGCAATGGACGTGCAAATTAAGGAGAAACCAGTGGAGCGGGAAGCATCTAAGTTGATATATGAAGATGCTTTGGAGCCTCCCATAGGGGAACCAGTATAAACATTCAGTTGGAGCTACAGAGCAAGGGAAAGAACAGGGAACTGTTGACTATCTTAGTCATAGGTGACTAAGGAAAAGGTCACGGTCAGCTGCCTGTCAGGTGCCAGGATCTGCCACATCACAGACGCACTCAAGTCTCTCAACAACAGCCACTGTTATGAGTCTGTCATAGTCTATGATGGTGTGAATGACTTAAGATGTACCTCACTGAACTATATGAAGAGAGACATGACTGAGCTCTCAGATTATGTGTCTCAGGCAGGTATGTCTCTAGCCTTAAGCAGCATTTTACCTTTGCCTAGGTGATACCTCAATACAAACAAAAAAAAATGACTGACTTCAACATTCGGCTTACTTTCTGGTGTCATTCAAAGGGGTCCAGTATCTGTCAGTCTGGGATGACATGGTCGACAGACCTTGATGCTTTGCCAGAGATGGTCTTCATCTCTCACCCCTGGCATTTCAGTTACTGGCTAAGGCTCTGACCATCCTCATAGTGCCTTTTTTAGGCAATATCAAAAGAACTTAATTCCCAATGTAAAAATATCCTCTAAAAACAACCTCAAGGTTATGTTTTTAAACGCTAGGAGTCTAAACCAGAAACTGCATTCACTGGAAGCAGTTCTCACCATGGAAGATGCTGCCATTTGTGCAGTCACTGAGACCTGGTTTAAGGCTGCTGAGAGCATCCCCAGCTATACCAGGTTACATTTCCTTCCACACATTTAGACCACAAAGTTAAGGCATGAGAACTAAAGGAGGTGGTGTATCAATATTCATTAAAGATAAATACACCTCTAAATTGGTTAAACAGCACGATTCCCTTGAATTACTTCAGGTGCAATTGACTGTAGGTAAGCCCCCTGTTCAGGTCATTGCAAGATATAGGACCCCTCTATGAATCAGGACATCCACTCAGCCTACTTGGATTTATTGAGTTAATCAAGATACAACCAAACACCCTGGGTTTGGGTGACTTTAATTACCCATTCATATACTTGGTAAATTATACATTTTCTAACTCACTTGCCCAAAGATTCATGGACTTCATTAACTCCAGTGCCCCAGACCAGCTGGTTGACATACCCACAAGGGGCTCAAACATCCTGCATCTGGTGCTCACCAACATGGGGGGGCTGCTGTACCACCCCCAGTTTGTGACCATCCCTGATGAGATCTGACCACAAATCAGTCTTGCTAGAAGTAACTATAACACAAGACCCCCCTTAAAAACAACTAGACTAAAAAACTTCTCCAAGGCCAATTACGACCTCTTATGTGACAGCATAAATAGCTTCATAACCCCTTCCCCAACTGATGGAGCAGACACCTATTCTGAGTTACGCACCAATGCTTTATACAAACACCTGTACAGTTGTGTTGACTCTGCCGTACCTGACAGAAACAAAGCAAGATCTTCAAGGAAAAAACAAACCTGCCTGGTGGACAACTGCCATTAACAGGCTATACAACAGGAGAAAGAAATTGCTGTCTATGAGCAGGAAGGAATGGTCTCAAAACTGGAAACACTCCCTCCTTAACTTAAACAAGTAAATAAGACTCCTAGAGAAGTCCTCAAAAGGTAACTACAAAACCAAATTAGCTTTCCAAACTAAGGATAATCAAAAGGCATTTTTAGTTACATCTATAACCTCAAAGATAAGGCCTAGATTTGTGCTGAACACGTAGTTAAGGATACTACATATATTGAACCTGTGGATATAGTAAACCTGCAGGCTGACAGATTCAGTGAAAACTAAACTCTCCTGTCCCCACCACATATACCCCAAAGCATCCCAAACATCTGTCTCATGCCTAGTATCTCCAAGGAGCAGGTCTTAAATGTCCTCTCCTCTATGGGACCAGACAATATCCCAGGCTGTGTTCTACATTGGTTAAAAGAGGAATTAGCATCACCATTGAGTGCACTTTTTGATCACAGCCTAAGCACTGGCTTAGCCCTGTGGAATGAAAAACATCTATCATTATCCCTTTGCACAAATGGGGTGCATCCACAGGCCCTGGGAAATATAGATACCTTAGTCTGACCAACCTTATCTGCAAGGCCATGGAATGAATCATCATGGAACGTATTAACAAAGATATAGGAAATCTCCAAATGCTCGACCACATCCAGTATGGCTTTGTCAAAGGGAAAGCATGCCTGTTAAACTTGGTGGACTTCTTCAAGATAGGAACCAAAGCCCTAGACAAGGGCAAATCTGTGCATAAGGCCTACCTAGACTTAGTCAAGGCCTTTGACACAACCCCCCACTCAGTCATCATTGATAAACTCACCAAGCTGGGTATCAACCCATATATTGTCAGGTGGATTGCAAAATGGCTCACTGATGGTCAAAATAGGGGGACTCCACCTCCACCAGCAGATCCATAACTAGTGGTGTTCCACAGGGATAGGTTCTAGGACTCCTACTGTTTGGAATCTACTTCTCTGAAGAACAGACTAAAGCTAAAGGACTGTGGCTGACAAAGTTTGCTGATGACTGCAAACTGGGAGCAATCATTGAAACCCCTAGCGATGTCAACATCTTGCAAGAAGGTCTTACGTAGACTAATGACTGGTACCAAAGTCATGGTCTTAAACTCAATACAAAAAATGCATTATTGTCCCCTGTGGCAAGGGTGATGTTCCTTTAAACTACCATATCAGTAGCAATGCCCCAAGCACAGTCAGTGGTTTAAGATCCAGGCACACAAGTTGAGAACAACCTTAACTTCGATCACCATGTCTCCACAGTGGAAAGAAGGGCATTTTGTATTGCTCATCTCATAAGTAAAGGCATTGTCTCCAGAAAATAGAAGTTATAATCCCCTGTACTCTTCCCTTATCAGGCCAATAGAAGACCACAATGCTACATTTAGTATGTGATTTTCTGAACACCATCAGCAATTGGAGAGACCACAAAGGTTCCTTACGAAGAAAATTCAGGGTTTTCATGGTCTGTTTTATGCGGACAAACTGAAATCATTGTCACTTTACACTGTGTCATACAGACTGCTCAGAGGAGACCTGTGCCTTGCATATTGAGCAATCTCTGACCCAGCTTTGATGGAAATGCTGCACATTCACAAGTCAAATGGCACACAGGTCACTCACTCAAAGGACCTTCACCTGGTATGTGACACCAAAAGAACTTGCTGGAGATACAGATTTGTCTCTTAGAGGTTGCTGCACCTTTGGAACAAGCTTCCTAGTCATGTTAAACAAAGCCCCTTGTTGGCCCTAATTAAGCATAATTTGGACGATTGGATGGGTAACCAGAAATTCACCACAGAGTTTGCACCTATGTCCATTTTGGACAGGGGCAGTAGGTGCTGAATTTAGTGTCTGCTTGAACCAGACACCCTTGGGAACATGGGTTGAACTTGCCTAGGCTTGTAAGGGCCCTGGGGCCATTAGCCTAGTAACCTCCTAATATCCTTTGAGCCTATGATAATAATGTGGCAATACGGTTATACTAGGGATTGTGCAAACATTATAATATTGAAGTAGCTGAAAAATACTGGAAACATGAGCCACAAAGCATCATAGAAAATGATGAAGTCTACATCACATGGGATTACCCTTTGCCAACAGTTCAAAAGATATATGTGAGAAAACCAGATATAGTGGCCCATGAAAAGACATAAGTGGCATTGATCATTGAAATTGCTTACACCCAGTGACTACAGTGTCTTGCGTACAGAGATACACAAAGTCATAAAATATCAAGATTTGCAGGCAGAAATGAGATCAATGTGAAAGAAAGATACGCAGACAGTTCCAATAGTAGTAGGAGCAATGTGTCTTATAAAAAAGAATATACAATCGTATTTAGATATGTTACCAATACATGTAACTCTATACGAATTGCAGAATGAGTAATTACTGGGCACATCGCTGGTGCTGCGAAGAGCACTTCTGGGGCTAACATCAAAGACTGAAACAACACTAATTTCATGAACTTTAATCATACTTTGACTTAAAAATGGGGTCCATTCCTATCAAGGTATTAGAAATCCAACAGAGCTAGAGAAATTAAAAAAAGAGAAAGACCTTATCAATAAAGACATAGATAATCTCCAGACTCTGAACTCAACCCAGTTCAGATCCATGAAGGGTAGATCATGTCTGTTAAACCTGGCTGACATGTTTGAGAAAGTCACCAAAGCCATGGATGAAGGAAAGACTGTGCATACCACCTACCTTGACCTGGCCAAGGCATTTGACACAATCTCCCATTCGGGTATTTCAGAGAAACTCTTATCAGTGAGAGTGGTGAGCTTTGGAACAGCCTATCTGTCACTGGAGGAGTGGTTTCAGCTCAGAAACTGTAGTTTTATTGGCCATTTTGGGCTATTGCTATCCCTTTCATCTTTCTGTTTAAAAACCTGTCTTTGCACAGTTTTGCGCATCGCGCATCACTGGTTAACTAGGGTTAAACTATTCCTGGCGCCAGAAAATTCCTCTTCAAATTTTCCCTTACAACTAGCCAGTCTTCTAGTTTTATCACTCAAAATTGCATCCTTGTGCTCAGCACCTGTTCAAAACTTGTTGCAAGCACTAAAAAAACTACAAACTACTGAAGCACTCAACTTTCCTCACTTGTCAGGAGGAGAAAAGTTTTTTAGTACTTAAATTAAAGAGCACCTTTCTAGACATGTCTAAGGGTCAGCTCCAGGCGTTTTCTCCTGTCCACCTGATGAATCTGGGCATCTTGAGGCAATGTAATAATTGCCTTATGTACACTGACAACCCTCTCCTCCTACCACCCAACCCTACAACCTGTGAGAGATGCAATGATATAACCAAACTGGAAGCCAAGCTCTCTCCAGCCAAGAGTGGACTAGACAGTCAAGAGGAGAAGGTAAACACCTATACCACACCATACTCAACAAATAGTCCATCAAATCGTACACCACCTAAACCCACACATAGTAACACAAAACGCACACCTACATTCGTGGAGTCTCTCTATAAAACTCTGCCCAAACAACAGAGACCTCCAAAGCAGAAATGCAAGCAACCATCACCCCCCACTACCCATACAACACATAGACCACAAAATCAGTGGGCCAGTCAACCTCAGTCCTTAAGTCAAAACAACGTACCCAACACACTTGTCATAGCCGACTCCATAGTCAGGCACACTGATGTCCCACTCACCAGGCTAAATAAGGAGAAGGTTATTGTCAGCTGCCTGTCTGGTGCCAGGATCCGCTACATAATGCACACAGATTGCTCCACAACAAGTACAAATATGACTCTGTCATTGTCCATGTTGGTATGAATGACTTGAGATGTACCTCCCTGGACTACATGAAAAGAGACATGGAAGAGCTCTCGGATCATGTAGCCAAGGCAGTTATGACCCTAGCCCTGAATAGCATCCTGCCATCGCCCAGAATGATACCACAGTACAAGGACAAAATTCAAAGGGGATACAGTAGCTGCCTGCCTGGGACGACATGATCGACAGACCACAATGCTTTGCCAGAGATGACCTGCATCTGTCACCCCTGGGATTCCTAATACTGGCTAAGGCTCTTGTCACCCCTATAGTGCCTTTTTAGGCAAGGTTTAAATGACAAACCCACCACCATAGCAGGTACAATCAAGCAAAAACTGAGGGCAATGCTACTCAATGCTAGAAGTGTAAACCTCAAAATGCAGTCACTCACTCGAAGCACTCCTCAATATGGATAATATTGACATTGTGCAGTAACAGAGACTTGGTTCAAGGCTCCAGAGAGCAGCTCTGCCTTACCAGACTATAATTCATACCACACATTTTGACCACCTATCCTGGGCCGAAACATTAAAGGAGGAGGAGTCTCCATATTCATTAAGGATATCCATACCTACAGGTTAGTTGCTCAACATAATCTATCCAAAATTGCAACTAACACCAGTCAAGACTGCAATCCAGGTTGTAGCTTGTTACAGATCCCCTGCCATTCCCCAGGATGCAAACTCCACATTCCTTGATATACTGGATAATATTAAGGTACAGCCCAATACCCTAATAATGGGAGATTTCAACTACCCCACCATCAACTGGGAAAACTACTGAAGTACTAACTCATTAGCTCAATGCTTTCTGGAATTCATAAATTCCAATGCGCTGGATCAGATTGTCCATATCCCCACCAGGGGCAGCAATGTCCTGGACCTGGTCATTACCAACATGGGTAACCAATGTTCCACTCCAGAAGTCAACTCCTCACTGGTCAGATCCGACCATAAGCTAATCACCCTAGACATCAATATTCTGCCTCCACCCCCCATTAAGGAAACCACCGCAAAAAAACTTTTCCAAAGCCAACTTCACGCTTCTTAAGACAGAAGTGGCAAACTTCACTACACCCGTGCAGATGGATAATGGAGGTACGACTGCTGAATCCTATGCAAATGCACTGTATAAACACATACACGAGTGCATGGATTGTGCATCCCCAACAGAATCAAGACACTATTCTCCATAAAAAAGGGAGCCAATCTGGTGGTCCCCTGCCATAAACAAACTCTACAACAGAAGGAAGAAGCTGTTGCAAAAAAGAGTAAAATCCCCTGATTGCAGGAACTCCCTGGTCACCCTCAGTAAGAAGCTGAGATCCCTCATAAAATCCTCCAAAGCTAGCTACAAAAATAAAATTGCCACTGATTCTAAAGACAACCACAAAGCATTCTATAGGTATGTCAAGAATCTCAATGGCAACACTCAGATCTGCTCCAAGCTACAGAACAACGGCACTGGATATACAGAACCAACTGATATTGCCAACATCCTGGCGGATAGGTTCAGTGCAAACTTTACCCCCCCCCCCAAAGGGCCCATCCCTATACCAGAAGAAAGAATAGCTCCTGTAATCATGGATGCACAAGTTAATACCGCACTCTCCAAATCCAAAAACACAGCATCCATGTGACCAGACAACATCCCATGCTGCGTTCTGCACAAACTACAGAAGGAACTGGGACCCCACCTAAGTACCATGTTCAATCATAACCTCACTTCAGGCTTTGTGCCTACTGAATGCTGCACAGTGATGACTATCCCAGTCCACAAAGGGGGCGCCCCCATGGATCCCATTAACTACTGCCCCATTAGCCTGATGAGCCTGGTCTGGAAGGCCATGGAATGTATCATCATGGAACTTATAAACAAAGACATAGGTAACCTGCAAATGCTGGACCCCACTCAATTTGGATTTGTAAAAGGAAGATCATGTCTCCTAAACCTGACTGACTTCTTTGAAGCAGTCACCAGAGCCATGGACGAAGGTAAGGTGGTGCACACAGCCTATCTTGACCTCGCCAAGGCTTTCAACATCATCCTCCACTCTGGAATTATAGATAAACTCACTAGACTGAGCATAAATCCCTATGTCACAAGATGGGTGGCCAACTGGCTCACTGATAGAACCCACACAGTGAAAGTAGCCAACTCCAAATCCGACTTCAAATCAGTGACAAGCGGAGTACCACAGGGTTCAGTCCTGGGTCCTCTCCTGTTTGGCATCTATTTCTCAGATGTCCAGGCTAATACAGCAGGTCTTTGGCTAACAAAGTTTGCAGATGACTGCAAACTGGGAGCCATAATAGAATCGCCTAAAGATGTGGACATTCTACAAAGGGGCCTCACTGAGACTGATGCTTGGTGTCAAAGTCATGGCCTCAAGCTCAATGCCAAAAAGTGTATTGTCATCCCCTTTGAAAAAAACACTGTACCCATGAACTACCACATAGGCAGTAGCCTACTTAACAATGAAAGTGTGATAAGAGACCTTGGGATACAGGTGGACACTAGTGTCTCCTTTGACAATCACATTGCCACAGTAGTCAGGAAATCCTTCTACGTGGCAAACCACATCACTAAAGGGTTCTCCTCCTTTCTACTCATCCCTCATCAGACCCATCATAGAGTACAATGCCCAATTTGGCATGTACCTCACAAGACATATGCAACAACTAGAAAGACCACAGAAATACTTCACTAAGAGGATTACTGGCCTCAAACAGATGCCATATGCAGACCACCTCAAAAAACTCCAGCTCTACTCTGTCACCTATCTCCTACACAGAGGCGACCTCTGCCTAACATACAAAGCCATGTCAAACCCAGTTCTGTTGGACATGTTACATTTAAAGAAACCCCAATCTCTCCATGCCACATGTTCCAGGGACCTAAACCTTGCCACCACAATAAACAGAGCATGCTGGAGGGATAGATTCCTGTCCCAGAGACTTCCCATACTTTGGAACAGACTACCCATTCACATCAAGCAAAGCCCCTCATTAGCCCTCTTTAAGAAGAATCTAGACAATTGGATGGGAAATAGGAAATTTACCCCGGGGATCACCTCTGTGGCTCTACTCAACAGAGGAGCAGGAAAATAACCTTCTTAGGTGTCGAATGCCAGGGAACTTTTTGGCTAGGCTTATATACACCCTAGGGCCAATAGCCTAGTACCTATCTATGTGCCTATGAATTGTTAATAAACCCTTACATCATAAAATGTCTCACAGACAGGATACATACTGTCAAAGTGGGTGAATTCACCTCTGACAAAAGGCTAGTCACCAGTGCCATACCACAGGGTCCTGTGCTGGGCCTTTTACTGCTAGAAATTTATTTCTGAGAAGTACAGGCAAATGTGGATGGCCTGGTCTGACCAAGTTCTCTGACAACTGCAAACTGGGAGCAATCAATGAATCTCTGAATGATACTAATATACTGCTGGAAGGATTAACACAGACAAATGACTGGTGCCAAAGCCATGGATTGAAACTAAAAGGCATAATTATTTCCTTTGGGAAAGTTAACAGCCCTGCTAATTACAATATAGACAGCACCCCCTAACAGCAGATTCAGTAGTATGTGATCTAGATACCCAGGTTAATAGCAATCTGAACTTTGACCACCACGTGCCCACAGTGGTAAGGAAGTCAGTCTATGTGGCACATATCATAAGTAAAGGAATAGCATCCAGACCAAAGGACTGTACTTCCATTGTACTTGGTCAAAATCAGACCAATAATTGAGTACAATGCACCTTTTTGCATATACCATAGCAGACACCTGCAACAGTTGGAGAGACCCCAGAGGTTTCTCACCAAGGAAATACTGGGTACACAAAACAAGTCCTATGAGGAAAAAGATTGAAAGCCATATCACTCTGTTCTATCTCCTACAGGATAACAAGGGGTGATCTGTGTATGGCTTACAGGGCAGTCTCTGATCCTGCCCTGATGGAAATGTTGCACATGTGTAAGTCAAACTGAATGAGGGTCACTCACTCCAGGGATCTCAACCTAGCTTCTGACATGAACAAATCATGATGGAGAGATAGATACATCTCTCAGAGATTGCCTATTCTCTTTAACAAACTTCTCATTCACATGAAGCAAAGCCCCTCCCTGAACCTCTTTAAGCAGAACCTGGATCAATGGATGGGTAATCATAAATTCACTCCTGGGGTTGCAGCCATGTTCCTCATGGACAGAGGCAGTAGGTATTAATTACCATACCATAGGTTCATACCTCTGTGAATTTAACTCACCTAGCTATTGATAACTGGGAAACATGGGATAAATATATTGTACAAGCTCTTGGTCATTAGCCTAGTAACCTCCTATGAACCTATGATACTACATTTAAATCATCTTAAAATGTAAAGCAATATAAACAACAAATATTTAAAGTTTAAAGCTTAACATTTTAATATGGTAATGCTTATGTAAATTTATCAAAATAGGTGACAACTGCCTAAGAACCATTGACTGATCTAATGGCTCCGTTTTGCTATGAAAGGCATGGTTTGACTGGAATCAGCTGTGAATCAGTGTAAGTTATCTTCCTGTCTGCAATAAAGGCAATGGGAAACAGTTTCACACCTCTCTTTTTTACAGCAGGTGTTGTGCTCTTGACAACAGCAGGCCTAATTACTAGTAGACAAATGTCAGCAGTACCTGACTACAATTTTCTGTGTGTCAGTGGTTTGTCATGCAGGCACAAACAAATTCCTCTGCAAATTATGTGAAAAGTTAAGCTTAGAAAAGTGGGTGATCTCTCCCTTCCTTTGATTACAAGGCAAGGAAATAAAAGTGTTATAAAGTACAGGCAGGTTTCGGGTACCTACATGATACTGGAGAAAAGCAACCTAAGAATTCAGTTGAACTGTAGGAGAAGATGGAGTTTTCATTTAAAGGACCACTATGGGCAAATGATGTAAAAACATATATATTTTTTTATCCTGCAATGAATTACTGAACATCTCAAAGATGCCTGCAACAAAATAAGTAAACTTTCCTAATTTTTAAAATGCATTTATTAATCATTGTCTACCCTCATGGAGGCAGATATCCTGATTCCTTTTCAAAGCTAAATCTGTCCTATAATGCACTATGAGAGCTCAGATTGTAAGAAAAAGTAGTCCTACCATTTCTTGTCAGAGTACACTTCATTCATTTAGAATGGAACACCAGAAAAAAAAACTGCTACGTTCAAGAGTCTGTAGATCATTTATCATTGACTGGTCTGCATTGAGTTTATGATGTTCCTACTGATGTACTACACATAGGTTCATAGGTGTGTACAAGATTAATGGCCCTGAGGCCTTTACAAGCCTAGCCCATAGGATTACCCTGACATTGTGCCACCCATCATTAGTTCCCAGTGCCTCTATCAAGTAGAGCCACTGGAGTGATCCCCGGGGGTGAACTTTCTATTTCCCATCCACTCATCAAGATTTCTCTTGAAGGGGGCTACTCACAGAAGCTTGCAAAAGTATCAACAAATTACTCCTGCTGAAGTACTGGTAGCTAACCTTAAGCGCAATGAATATACTACAATTACCATAGTAGCCATCTACATTCCACCAAGAGATAACATTCTTCTGCTAGAAAATATTATCTCTTTTTTCTTTCAAAATATCCCTAATGAAACTATTCTTCTCTGGGATGTTAATATTAACTGGCAAACCCTGAGTAATCCTAACTCTCCACATCATAACAATTTATATGGATTTACACAACTAATCTGTCAACCAACCCATACAAATAACTCTCACTCTCCTAGCACCTTAATAGACTGGATACTTGTTTCAAATCCATCCAAATACCACAATCCTGAAACACTTCCTGACTCCCTGAGTGACCAGTCACCCATAAAAGTGCTCCGGTATACTCACCATCTGTCTAAACCACACAGAATTATCACCTGCTATAAACATTCCAATTTTAGCACAGAAACTTTTAAAACCCTCCTCTCTAGAGTAAATTGGAACTTCTTTACTCAGCTCCCACTCGATGAAGTAGTCCAGGCTTTTAACTCAACTTTCCTTAACATCGTAAACTCACTAGCCCCACTCCAGAAAGTAAGAATTAAAGCTGATGTATCCCCTTGGTTATCTAAAACAACTCAGACCCTCATGAAAACTACAGATAGAGCTTGGAAAACATAGTTATAATCAAAATCCTGCCAACTGGATTAGGTATAAAGAACTAAGAAATTAGGCAAAAAAAAACAATTTATAAATAAAGACAAAAAAATTTATACTACAACCCTCCATCAACTCTAAAATCTGATAAAAAGAAATTGCAAAGCTATAAACCAAATACTACACTCAGGCAACCCTACCTCACCCAACCCATGCCCTGAAAACTCACCAGAAGAAATAGCCAATACCTTCAATACCTATTTTATAGAATCTATATCCAAGCTATTGAACCCCAACCTCCCAAACATCTTTGCTCCCAACTGCCCTGAAACTTCTCCAACTTCTAACTCTGTAAACACTTTCTCTCTTAAACCGGTTTCCTACAACTTATATCAAAACTCTTCTCTCTAAGTTAAAACCATGCTCTGTATCTGCTGACAACATCCCCTCATATTTTCTCTGGATAGCAGCTCCCTCTCTTGCTCTGCCTGTATCTATCATTAATCAATCACTCCTTCTCTGAATCAAAAGTCTCATCGATCTGGAAACAATTCTACACCCTACCTATTCATAAAGGAGGTAACACCTCTGAAATCTCTAATGTCAGACCTATTGCTATCCTCTCCCCTCTCTCTAAAGTCTTGAAGAAATGTATACATAAACAGGTTATGCAATATCTCATACAAGAAAATCTACTCACTTCCACACAGCATGGTTTCCAACCTAAACACAGTACCACCACATCTCTACTATCCTTCCTCAACACTATCTCTTTAGACAGAGAAGATCATAAACTTATCTCTTGTCTATTCCTTGATCTTTCAAAGGCTTTTGACACCATTTCTCATTCTCTGCTACTAAACAAACTGTCTGACCTCAACGTCTCCCCAGATAAACTTGCATGGTTCTCCAGCTATCTCACTGACATACCACAATCAATAAGATGACACTCTGCACTATCTATTGCCCTGCCAGTAGGAATGAGTGTCCCCCAAAGAGCCATTCTTGGTCCATTACTCTTTAATATCTTCACTAACTTACTCTATTCTTCTTCCCCACAGTCTTCTATAATCAAATACACAGATGAATCTACAGTCATCACCATTGCCAACTCCCCCTCTGAACTCTTGTCAGCTACCCAGTCATCTTTTAACTCAGTCAAAACATGGCGCTCTAATAATCAGCTCTTCCTCAATCCTAAAAAAAACAAAGCTGTTACTCTTTCTCCCCAAAAGAGTCCACCACATCAAATCTTCCTTCTTCATAATGTCCCTAAACAATACCCCTATCGAAGTTGAATCCTGCACAAAACTCCTTGGCATTATCATTGATGATCAATTAAAATCTGACCTTCACATATAGAATTCTATCAAAAAAAAACATCTGAAACTAGGACTACTATATAGGAATAAAACATTTCTCACCGCTGAAGCTAGGATCTCTTTCATTCATGCTTAACTTCCACCCTGCTTAATATATTGTTCCCAAATACTCACAAATCTTAAATCATCTCTACTTACCAAACTTGACTTAACCTATTACAAAATAGCTAGATTCGCAGCTCAACAAACCTATAAATCCCACCACTGTCTCTCCCTAAAATACTTAAACTGACTTGAATTTCCTCACCTGCTTCTCCTCTCACAGCTCCAAATTATACAATTCTATATCAGCCTGCCTTCTATCTGGCCCTAAGTGCCCTCGTCTCCCACTACTCTCCTACAAGACATCTCCGGAGTGCAATCCAAGATGATCTATTACATATCTATAAACCCAAGTCAAAAACTGGGTGCAACATATACAGCTACTATCCCTCCATAGCATGGAACAAACTCACACTAGAAATCTGAACTCTCACACAATCTAAATAACTCGAACTGGCCATAAAAGAGTAAAGAACTGGACCTGCCACTGTTCTCACCCTCCTTGAATACATCCATGTAACCTAGATATGTTCTTTTCACCTCTGCATACTGTTCCCTTTTATTCAGTCTCTATCTTCTAGTCACCTCTACACTTTGTTTTGAACTTCTTTCACTGTATACACCTTTTAGATGCTGGCAATAGTTCATACATAACCTCTAGCCTAAATAGCAAACTTACTATGCTTTTCTTGTAACTTCATATGCATGTTTACCTTTATATATAATGATGTACTGCTGTTGTTTACATTGGTTGTTTCTCTTTTGACTTTAACTATTAAGCATTATATATTACTGGAAGTCTTTCTTAAATAACCTTGAAATTGTAAAATTGTTTATATTACTTGGAGCTTTTCTCCCTGGGCCTCTCTGCTGAAAAAGAGTTTGAGCCCAGTCAGACACTCCCGGACAACAAATGTAAACTAAATAAATACAAATAAAAAAAAATACTTTTTACAGAGAACTTTTGCAAGTTTCAGTTCCTGGCCAGGTTACTCCTCCCATCATATTTCCGTCAAAGAGCTAGAGTCTCACATTTCCAACTTGGCTAGATTCAACTAATTAGTCAACTTTGCATGGCAAAAGTCATCAAACAAACCATGGCCTGGTGTACTACTAAAACCCTCATAATTCTCTTCACTTTTGAATATAATTTCCCAGGAATTAATTCAAAAAAACAGACCACGTGCATCAATCCAGAGTTTAGGACAATCTATCCATTTCTTAAAATGTGCACAGCAAAATATTTGATTTGGATTGTATTCTCACTGCTCACATGGTTATCTTTGCATAGTTATTGAATTATAGCATAACCTGAACTATGGTATTTAATGCCAAGCTTTATATAACAATGAAACAATTCATGGGGCCACCAAAGCCTCCGATGTGACCCAGTGTTTTCTTTTGCTATTGCTTTAATAAATCTCTCTTTCTCTCTGCAACAGACTCATGGAGAAAGCATCCAAATCAAATACTTTTGAAAACAGCAACACTTCTGACTTACTGTAGTAAGCACACAAAATAAGACTACATGAATTAGCATTCATTTTCTGAAGAAAAAAAGCCTTTAATTGCCATGAATTTCATTATGTGTTCATTAGAATCTGATACCTTTTCCAAAAGGATTATGGATTGTGGTATGTCAGAGCCATAAGCCAAAATTAGGGACACTTTTGGGGTATTCCTACTCATCTGTTCTCGATTGCAACTACCCGAAATCAGACAATTGCATGTACATACTTCATGACACACAATTATTGAAACAATAACAGCAGCTGTAGCAGTGATACCATACTCCAAATAGGGCACTCAAACAATTTTACTCTTAAGCTATCCATTTCACAATGCGTAACATTCACACCAGACTTACAAAGGCACATCTCCATGCCCCACAAACATGCAGCCACCCACACCCACACAACATACCAGTCAACTTTGAGACATTTCCCACCTCTCTGCAAAACACTTCTGTGATGGCTTTGTGAAATGAAAATGAATGATGGATGTCAGCGCAGGACTGCCATCCCTACCTACTGGAAAGTACATCACCCTGAGCTCTCATTATAATGGTACTAGGCATGATGATATCTGTCCAGATGGAGTGTAAGTCGCATTGGGAATACACCTTCCCCACATCAAAATTTAAAAAGATGACTTTCACAACTGTAAACAACACACGCTTTATTTTCTGGGAAGCTGATACAAATATATATATATATATATATATATATATATATATATATATATATACACATCACATTTGCCACTACACAACAAATATGCATGTGTGTGTAAATATATATATATATATATATATATATATATATATATATATATATATATATATATATATATATATATATATATGGGTCCCTATGGAATTAGTGAAGTTTCAAAACTTCGAACATCATATGGCCAAGACCATATGATCGAAGTTTTGAAACTTAGAAGGTCTTGAATGGAGATCACCGTACAGCACAGAACAGGAAATTTACTGTTTTCTTCACTGTAGTGTGATCTCATTGTGCCCAATGCAAAAACATAAAAAAATGTTTTTATTTTTTTATTTTAGTTTCAAAGTTTCAAAAGTTCAATCATCTGTAATTTGATAGGGATCTATATTTTTTGTGTCTTTCAGCTTTTCCCGGTTAGGGGTCGCCACAGCGGAACTCCGGTCCACTAATGAATGGCAGTTGATTTTTACATACCGATATATATATCAAATGTGTATATATAAATAGAGAGAGAGCTCTAGCTCTCTCTTCTTCTTCTTTCAGCTTTTCCCAGTTAGGGGTCACCACAGCAGATCCATTCATGATTGGCAGTGGAGTTTTACAGTGTCAAGTTGCCAGCCCAGCACCCAACCTTTCACAGAAGGCACACACACACACACCTAGGGCCAATTCAGAGTGTCCAATCCACCCGCAGCATGTCTTTGGGATGTGGGAGGAAACCAGAGCACCAGGAGGAAACTCACGTGACCACAGGGAAGACATGCAGACTCCACACAGAAGGCACCCCAGCCAAGGACTGAACTGGAGAACCTCTTGCTGGGAGGCGACAATGCTAACCACTGCACCACCATAGCCATCCTAGAGCTTTAGCTCTCTCTATATAGATCTAATTATCTAGATAAATATTTATGTAGAGAGAGAGAGTAGTTCTTTTGGCTCAGTGCTCATTCATTTCATGTAGAACAACTGTGACTTTGTTTTACTGAATATTGGATTTGCCAAACATGCAGTTTCCCAGTTTTGATTATGGTGAGCTGTACGTAGAGAAGCTCAAATGCATCATATTGTTTGACCCACCTTAAAGTGTGATGTAAATAGAGATGCCCCCACACTTTGTCCCTTTCTGTGCAGTAGTTGGTCCAAATGCATGAAAGGCATTATAGCCCTGCTCTGCTGGTGTGCTCTCTGTGGCTTTGAATCATGTCTCTGTAACTACACAGACATCTATATTCCCAAAAGTAAGGAAAGCTTGCAGGAAGTGGAAAGACAATATCTTCCATTCATTTTGTGACATCAGCCTTGGAGAAGGTAGAGTGCTGCTCGTTGCTAGGCTCATACCTGCCTGGGACAAATAGTTGGAGAGCTCCCTCATGTCTCTTTGTAAAGTTCAGGTAGGTACATCTCAGTTCATTTATGCCCACATGACTAAATCATACTGGTGCTTGTGGTTCAATGACCTGAATATGTGCATGATCTGATGGATCCTGGCCCTGACAGGTAACTGACCATAGCCTTTCTCTTTCTCAGTGTGGTGAGTGAAACATCAGTGTGCCTCACAATGGAGTCTCCTATGACAAAATGTTGGATTGTGAGGTTGTCTGCCTTATGGGCTTAGACATTGAGACACCGAGATGTGGCTGATTGTGTCATGGGGAGTGTTGCACTGGTAATGTGTTCTGGAGTTTGCTGAAGATACTTATTGTAATTTTTGTGTCTGAGGCTTTTGAGATTTAGGTAGTGAACTTTTAAGAGACTCCGCTATTTTATTTGTTTTCAAACAGGGCCTGGGGAGAAAAGTTCCACAAATAAAAGAACAGAAGTACATATACATAGGTGAAAA